>NW_028281186.1:309966-619933 GCF_059751285.1 Brachycentrus maculatus | reverse complement strand
CTTGAACAGAGAATGAATTACTGAAAAATGAAGTGTTATGTCGAGGAATGGAAAGTGTTCCTTTTTGGGAAGAACGAAGTGATGGACCATGATCTGAGAGGTATAATCAGAAAAGAATGTCATTTTATTTACAACATTATGGGTGTGTCCAAATCGTTGTTTACAAATCTAGGTATCTCCACTTAGGGCCCAACATACGATAATTGTGTCAGATTGTGGTCCCGTGATTAATGTCGCGGACTCTTGAGTCAGGGTTTCTAGGTTCGAACCCACTCTACCACAATTTTATACCTATTTCTAATAAAGAGCCGCTTATACCCAAATAAACGGTACGAAATTGAAGTATTTTTGTTAATAATAAAAAACATAAATGCGAGTATTTCTCTTATCATTTAAAAAAAAATATTTACAGTGAAGTTTTTTTTTTAAAACAGCGTTTTTGTGTTGTAAAAATAAGTTTTTCGAAATAAATAAATGGTTTTGAAAAGAAAAAAGATATCCATATGAAAAAAATCTTGATAAAAAATAACTCCTGAGTGCACCAAAATCCTGTATTTGTGAACAAAAATTTAGACACACTCCAAATATTCTGAATTGATTTTACAATAAAGAATTTCACTTAATTTTATCATAAATATTTTTAATGTAAAATTTTGTTTTTATTATGGATAATTTTTATTTTTATTCGATTCCGTAAATTTTAACGACGATTTTTTTTAATTCGTAGAATTGAACCCGGTTATAACGCGTCGCATTTGAAAATACCGCGGGTTTTTTTGCCATTTTTGTTTTAAGGCGACCAGCGTGAAAAAACATATACAAGCACTGCAAGGTAAAATGAAATATACTTAATTAAAAAATATATTCATGGAATGATTATAATTTATAAATTATGTGAAGAGAATTGATTTTTGTGTGTTTTTTATAAAAATAAAATATAAAAAATAACAGTTTGTTCTCCTTAGAAAAAAAACATAGTTTTGGACAGTTCGTTTATAATGTGATCATATAACGCAGGCGAGATACGCCCCCTTCAAACTCACGTCATAACCGACTTTAACTGACTAAATAAAATTTTTTTTTTTTTAGTTTCAACGTAATATCCTGTCTTGGTTCGTACCGATTTCTTAGCGAAAATTACCGTAAACATCCATACAACATTTAGCCGGAAACAGCTTCGTTTAAATCTTGGATTTCTCTTGATCTCGTGAAATGAGTATAAAGGAGGAGATAAGTCGGAATCAAACGCAAATATTATAAGTCGGTAAGTATGTTGGTTCGTTTCCCTCACAAATAAACAAAAGGCAAATAAATACGAGTCATCATTCATTAGCAGCTGGGTTTCTCAGAAAGATGAAAAAGGTACACAAACGACAAATGTATAAATATTTGGCTCAATCGCTTTCAGTTGAATCAAAAGCAGCTCGGAAAAAAGCTTTAAAAAAATCAATGAATTTTAAAAAGAGACATTTTAATACTTACATTTTTGTCTCGTTCCTATGTAGTTTGTTCCTATTGTCTGTCTAAAGTACAGAAAAGAAAAACTTTATAACACCGAATTTAAATCAAATTTAAAAATTAAAATACCAACTAATGTATTAAATTTTATTGGATTTTAATCATTATTATATGTACACTTTCTTCGAAGATTTCATATTATAGATTGTTTTAATGATTTTAATCAGCATATTATTATGATAAAATTTAGTAAAAAGTAGATATTATTGAGTTATTAGTTTTAACGTTTCAAATTTATGCAAACACGTATTTTACGATCCTCGTATTATTGGGGAACTTACTCAAGGGATGATGCGGAGGTACAGCGAAGGTGTAATATTTGGAAGTAACATTGTGGACCTTCATGACGGAACTATGGGTCAACGTCACCACCACTACCAGGACACTAGCAATCAGCAGGAGGACAAACGCCACCATGATGATCAGAACTATCCGACGTCTCTTCTTCTCCTTCCGTTCTCTCTGAGACGGCTGCCGCGAGACGTTGGACCGCGGTCGCGACGAGCACTGGCTCGGGCAGATGCTCTGCCTGCTGTACTGTATGACCATGAAGTCTAGTGGAGGAGCGAGGTTCGGGTCCACGGGTCGCAGCGAACATGATCTCCTGGTCCTTACTCGCCTGCTCGACTGCGGTCTAGATCGCCTATCGGACCGGTATCTGTCCATAGACCTGCTCCTAGAAATTTTCCGAGACACGCTAGGAGAATATTTCTTCCTTTTTTCCGTGAGATCTTCCGTAGACACGGATGCAGCGACCTCGCAATCGAATCGCCCGCGATTCTTCGTTGAAGACTCGCTGGATACTTCGTCCATGTATGAAGCATCTATGGACAAGTAAGAAGGAAACAATTCCTGCGTATAATCCGTAGAATGTTCAGCTTTTTCAATTGACGAATTCATTTTCGATTTATTATTTCAACTGCACAAAAACTAATATTTACAAACACTAATCTTCGTATACCAATAATTTTACTTTACGAAGTCGGCGCGAACGAATTCCGAACATTGAAATTGCGAATCGCTTTACGGCCTTTCAATCAAACGCTTCTAAAAGGCGAAGCTCGTAAATCAATCGGGTCATAATAAATTCGACCAAAAGTGTCGAATAAACTCGGCTTTATTATTTTTTCGCGCGAGGCGAAACGGCGAATAGAGTTTTATTTTTAACCCGCTGCAACGATGGGCATCGGTGGATATACACAGATTTGAGCACACGTGTCCGAGTATTGTGCCGAATGGTGTGTAACCGTGGAAGGAGCCGACTGTACTGGAGGCTGGAACTATTTTAGACGCAGATTGCTTACGTCTTCAGAGACGCGCGCGTCAGCGTTCGCCATGGGGAATCTCCTTTCACCGTGGTATGAATAACCCCCACAGTACCCACTCGCGTACTACACGACCGGGAAAATTAAACAAATATTTACGGTAATTAAAGAAAATGATTAACCACTTTTTTGCTTAAATATATCCCATCGAATAAAAAATTAATTAATGTGCATTTATATGTTATTTATTGTTTCTAGACACTTTATTTACGGCAATTAAATACAATGATTAACCACTTTTTTGCTTAAATATATCCGATCGTATAAACAATCAATCAATGTATATTAATATGTTATTTATTGTTTCTCGATTCACTTTGTAGTGAGAAATGATTAAATCATAAATAAAACACTTTTACCACTTGACTATTATATTTTAACGACTAGTTTTGAAACTACAGATGCTTCCATTCATGGATTTGAATATAAACAAAAGCATGACTAAGGATTTTATTTATAATTTATGCATTTAAATTTTACAAATAAAACACTTGTTTTTTACCACTTGAGAATTATTTTTTTATTTTTAACGATTAGTTTCGGAAGCATCTGTAACTTTAGAAACTAGTTGTAACAATTTAATACTCAAGTGGTAAAAACAAGTATTTTATATTGTGCACATTAAAAGCGTTGTTAACTTTGTGGATGATACTATAAAACTCTGCTTATCATTCATCGTTCACTTTGTGTAATACCACTTTAAAATACCACTTTTAAAGTGGTATTGCATAAAGTGAAGGATGAATGATAAAGAGAGCGTTAACAAGTGTTTTATTATTAATTTAATCGTGTCTCACCACAAATAAATGCCGAAACAATAAATGACTTTATATTAATATATTATTAAGTCTAATGATTTGTTTAAAACCACACTTTTTATTTTCTGAAATCTCACTTCATTTTAATACTTTAAGAATTAAAATCACGTTCGGAATCGGAAATAAAATAAACGACATAATATTAATACATTATTTAGTATTTCTTATTTGTTTAAAAAACACAATTCGATATTTCTTGAAATCTCACTTAATTTTAATACTTTTAGAATTAAAATCACGTTCGGAATCGGAAATGAAGCGCGCACACTGCGATGGGCGGTTGTGCGGTCGGCGTCTGTGAGAATAATATTATGTCTCCACGGTATTACGTCCACGGAGGGTGGATGTCTCCAGATAGGCAGGATGTCTCCGCCCACCCAACTTCCGGTCCCGACATACACCGACACACTGACAGCCTCCGACAAAGGCTCCGCGGGCTGCAGCCGACTTTAGCACGCCGACACCTGTTACGGGGCTGGCCGTTCGATTTTATTGTCATTTCTACACTGTGAGAAATCTACCTTTGAAAAAGCTTTATTGTTTTTCGTATTACGTATTTTAATGTGAAAAAATGTCTGCCCCTATAGTGAGGGTTTGAAGAACATTGTTTTTTGGATACCGTATTTTAACGAGGCAAAAAAATAACGTAAAATAAAAATATATATTTTGAAAACAATTTCGTCGACTTTTCACGTCACCCAGTAAGAAGATGTTTCTGCCAGTGTCAAGTATTATTTTTATTTACAATTCGTCAATGTTTTAATACAAGAAAACGCCTCGTTTTTTATATAAACCCTTTTGCCATTTGTCGAAATAGAAGAAAACTATTATTTATACCTTATTCCTTTTTTGGTAAGTATTGTGATTTTTTTGTCATTTCTACATTATGAGAAATCTACCTTAAAAATCATTATTGTTTTTTGTATTACGTATTTTAACGTGGTAAAAAAATGTACGCCTCTGTAGTGAGGGTTTGAAGAACATTGTTATTTCTATTACGTATTTTAACGAAGCAAAAAAATGATATTTTTTTAAAACAGTATCGCCAATTTTTCACGTCACCTAGTAAGAGGATGTTTCTGCCAGTGTCAAATATTACTTTTATTTACAATTTTTCATACAAAAAAAATGACTAGGTACTTATTTTAAATTTATTTTACCCAGAATACTAATATATGTGTTGTATTTCGAAATTTTTCGTACAAACTCTTTTGCAAAAAAACTTTATAGTTTATTCCACATTCTTTTTGTTTTCGTTAGTCAAAAGTGTAGCGTTATTTTTTTACATTCAAAATTTTGAGTGTATTCAAATACTAGTTCACAAATCTGTGAAACAAAAAAAGAGATCTATCTTATTTGAATGACTCTCAAAATTTGAGTGGAGTTGAGGGAAATTTGAGTAGAGGGGTTGATTATAGGCTGGTTAAGCGATCACTTTACACATGTGTAACATTCACCATGATTTACAACCAAACTACTCAAAATTTGGAACACCTGCATATATCATTAATCTCAAGACACTGTACGTGTGAGTTCGCTGAAGCTATCTGTAGTTGGATTGTGAAAGCTTTTATTTATTTAGATGTATGGATGACATGTTTATTAATACAGATAAGTTGAAACAGACGCATTTTCGAAAGCAACGTTGATTTAAAATTTGAAAGCAAATTGTATATAAATTTAGGAGATTAAGATTTCGAACAAACGAACATTTACATTATTAATTATATAGATTGTCTAAACTATTCGTGTCACAACATTTTTGTTTAATATTTAAAAATGTTTCAATAATCGAAATAATCCAAGTTTATGATACATAATATTCACGTTTAATGACATATCGCTCACTCCTTTCACGTCATAAATCAAAAATCGTCAATTTTCAGTTATGCATGTTTTTGGAAAGCCCTGAAAATGTACTATATCCCAACAAAAGCGGCATATTTTTAACTTAATATTTACCCGCTACAGGGTAGAAAGTGTTGTTTTTGCATTTTGCATAAAAGGTACTGTTTATTATTTTTTTTAAATATACTATATATTTTTCAAATGCAGAAAAAACCTTCAGGTTTTACCTAAAAAGATCTGTTGCACAGTAAAAAGTTCAATAAGTGGCTTGGAACTTATTTTTAATACATTGTATTATATTTTTAAGCTTTAAAAACGTTCTGCTGAAAAATCAAGCTTTTTGATTTATGACGTTCTGAAAGGAGTGAGCGATATGTTCCCCTTTATTTAATTATATTACATCTAATTTTGATACTGTGGGTGTACAAATCGCTCGAAGGTGATAGGTGAGTCTGAAATTTAACCGAAACATCGCAGATATACTTGATTATAAATTAAATTAAATTAATTGTTTTGGCCAATTAGCAAAAAGTTCTGGTTGGAAATTAAATCGGTTTTAATTCAACCGTCTCGCTAAAACTAAGCGATAAAAATCTTTAAATAAAATACATTTTTATATATACGTATGCTACAAATGTGTTTGTAATCTAAATGGTTTGAAAAAGATTATTTGTAGCGGTTTAAATGTATTTTGAACATGTATATACATAAAGACCACCATACGTGGGCATAAATTTAAACGAAATAAATTGGCAAAATATATTTAAATATAACAATAAAAAACAAAGGAAAAAAACAAAGTAATTCATTCTCTTTATCTTAGCTTAAAAACAAAAGCTTGGTTAAAGAAGAGAAATGTACAAAGATAAATGAACAAAGCAAGTTTCAAAGGAAGAAAATTGAGATTTATAATATGTATACGTAAAGAACAGAGTTTTTCAGAAAAGAACGCTCTTATTTGATTATTTTAGATCCTTGCC
The DNA here is from genome assembly GCF_059751285.1 of Brachycentrus maculatus. NCBI lineage: Eukaryota > Metazoa > Arthropoda > Insecta > Trichoptera > Brachycentridae > Brachycentrus > Brachycentrus maculatus. The sequence continues at coordinate 613,444 of NW_028281186.1, read as the reverse complement.
ACAAAAAATCACTTATGTAAACAGAGGAAAGCATTAAATGAATTCGGAATCATTTTATCCGAAAATATAATATGAAGGTTAGCTTTAATACAGTGATCCAACCATAAGTGTAACATATCGCTGACTCCTTTCAACAGCGTCATATATCAAAAATCGCCAATTTTCAGTTGTGCATGCTTTCGGAATACCCAGAAAATGTACTATATCCCACTTTTATATTATTTTATATACTATATCACATTTTTAACTTAACATTTACCCGCTACAGAGCAGAAAGTTACAGATTGTTGTTTTTTGCATTTTGAAGAAAATGTATTGTTTAATTATTTTTTTAATTATACTAAATATTTTTCAAGTGTAGAAAAAACATTCAGGTTTTGCCTAAAAAGATCTGTTGCACAGTAAAAAGTTCAATAAGTAGCTTGATATTTATTTTTAAAACATTTTATTATATTTGTAAACTTTAAAAACGATCTTCTGAAAAATCAAGTTTTTTGATAAATGACGTCGTTAAAAGAAGTGAGCGATATGTGTGTTGGTGAAATGTAACTGTTCGACGGCAATACGATTCACGGCATGGCTTGATGTGGCTCTAACATGTGATCACTTGCTTCTTATGACTTTGTCATGTTAGGAAACTCACATATCACTTATCTTTTTGATACTTTTTTTGTATAAGTATTAATCGGTAGTCACTTTATAGTAATATCTATACATATTTCATTTATGTTTTACTTGGTAAATATGACATTTTCTTAAAATCGATTGTGACACGTGTTTCGATGCATCCCGCATCATTTTTTTCTATTTGTATACTTAAATATTTACATAAGTATATTTTAATGTTTAACATTCTTTACTTTTCATAATATGTTGATTTTTTTTCATAAATGTGCGGATTTTTCAAAAGCCCAACATTTGTTAAGTCGCATTCATTCCACCGGAGACCACCGAAGAGGTCACATGTCTTTTCACGCCCAATTTGCTTAAAGAACGTATAATGGATATTTTTTCGATTTTTAGAATATGTAGAGAAAGAATATTTTTTTATATTTTTTTCAATTCTTTACCTTTCCATAACTCTTTTCTTTTCAAAATCATTTAATTATTTCGAAGAAAAACTTATTTTTTCAATGCAAAAACGTTGTTTTAAGAATAAAATGTAACCTGGATTAAGAGAAAATAAAGTTGTGATTTAACGAATTCTGGGCATTAAAAAAACTTTTATATGTAGAATATATGTATTTTTACTTAAACATGATATGATTACAAAATGGTAATAAAAGTGGTGCAATGGTTAGCATGTTTAGTTACCGTGCTGGATGTCCCGAGTTCGAACCCCAGGGGGGGTTGAAAATAAATATTAGAGATTTTACACAAAAAAAATAATTTTAAATTACCCTGAACTCGTCTCTGAAGCGCAGGAATGATCACCTTGCCTTTGTATAAATATCGATCAAGATAACACAGCGTCAATACGATGCAGTGCCCTATGCACCATTGGGTGAAGATAAGGGTTAGAAGAAGAAGAATAATAAAAGATCGCTTTATTTATGGATTTACATAATGTTAACAGTAATTTGACGTTAATGTTATATAGTGAAATAAAATAAGTGTTGAGAAATTGATTCATCCCGTTTGGGGTAATTAATTACGGCCATTTTGCATAAATATTTGCTTTCGTATACTTCGTTCTCAAACATTTCATTTATAATAATGGGCAATTTACTTTTAGCAAAATAAACGGTAAATGAAATTCAAACATATCGTTTGGCTGGTTTAGTAATTAGATTTTCCCACAATATATTTGATTCCAGGTTTTTTATTCCATTTTTTTAAATATTTTTTTTATGATTTTTTTTGTTAACATAAATAGTAAATTTATTTGAAGAACAATTATAAACAAATTTTTAAAAAAATTGTAGAGCCAAATAACCAAGCCACCTTGTGTTCTTGTCGGTGGAGTTCTTTTAACGTACATTTTTTTATTGTTTTTATCCATTTTAACCTAATATACATACAAAAAAGAGAGAGAAAATTGAGAATATAAACTATTTTACAATTTTCATAGAATTAACTCTTAATCATTTACGTATTCCTTTATTTTGCCCTTGTTCCATATTTTATTTTGACCTCTAACCTCCACCGGCAACAAATTAAAAATGTTTGGAACGACATATTGCAGTGTTCGACTCCCATATTTATTGTTAACTCTTGGGACTCTCAAATCGTCGTTGTGTGTAAATCGTGTATGTAAATAAATGATATATTAATAAATCTGAAACAGATATTCGTAGAAATATTAATAGAATATTTCTAAACCTAAAAAATGGCCGCCATAGCAAACGGAAATCATGAATTAACTGGATGGCCCGCCATTGAATTGGCGAATTTATTTACTCAATGTAGACCCATTTATCTGCTTCCATAGTGTGGTTATTAGCGCGCTTATCTACCGTACTGGAGGTCCAGGGATCGATTCCCAGAGAGGTCGTAATCTACTGCTTATGCTTTTTTTAGATTGTTTATTTTGCTTAAGAATCAATTAATTTCTGCAATTTATCTTATTATATAATTTATGTGTATGTATGTATATATGTACATGTATGTATATGTGTATATGTATGTATATATATATATATATATATATATATATATATATATATATATATATATATATATATATATATATATATATATATTTTTTTTTTTTTTGTCCGCCTCCGTAGTGTAATGGTCAGCGCGCTCGGCTACCGTTCTGGAGGTCCCGGGTTCGAATCCCAAGGGGGGTAAAATAAATATAAGTGATTTTTTCACTGTCATATTTATTCAATATTACCCAGGACTGGTACCTGAAGCGGAGGGCTGATCACCTTTCCTTCATGTGTAAACGATCAAGATAACACTGCGTTTATATGACGCAGTGCCCTATGCACCATTGGGGTGCGGATAAGGGTTTATTATTATTATTATTATATATATATATATATATATATATATATATATATATATATATATATATATATATATATATATATATATATATATATATATATATATATATACATATATATTTATATATATATATATATATATATATATATATATATATATATATATATATATATATATATGTGTGTGTGTGTGTGTTTGTATTTATATATCTTATTTTTAATCTTCCTACCTAGAAAAAAAATCCTTTAACCACTTTCATTAATTCCTCTCCTTTCCTTCTCCTTCCTGCAAAATATATTTTTATACCACACCTTTTTTATCTCTTAATGTTTTTAAAAGTTATTATAACATAAATGTGGAATTGTTTAATCGTCTTTATTTTTATTAATGTAACTATTTTTGTTAATGTAATGTAATGTTTATTATTGTTAATGTAACTATTGTTTATTACATACTTTTTTAAATGTAAAGGTGTACAATTCCCGAACAAATAAATAAATAATAAAATCATAATTCTAAATTGATCGTTCCACATACTTTGACAATATTTATTTGTAAGTCTTTTTAAATAATTTATCAGGGACAAAGACAGGCCAAACGCCTATTGTATATTTCTCAGTAAAAGTTTTAATAGGTTTTATTCAGTTTGATAATGGAGTATCTTTATTTTGTACGAAAACGATCGCGATTTTGACTTTCTTAAACTTGAATCAATCTGAAATTTTAGGTACTTGTATATGTTTTTAAATTTTCTTTTGAAACTTTCTTTTAGGTTGTAGTAGAAAAAAGGGCTTAAGAGAACAAATTTTATATTCTATGGATAAAATCATAATAAATGCAGCAACAGGCTTGCCAAGTATCACACACGTATATTCTTTCATAGTTTAACAGTCTATGATAAACCATATGTAGATATTAATTAATAAACATGTATTATAAAAAGAGTACATAAAAAGATAAGTCTTCCCATACACAGGCGTTTTCGCTTTTCTTGTGAATAGATGAAGCATATACAACTAATTCCATATTAAAATCACAACCATATTAATATGCAAAGAGTTTTCATAAGTTTTATGCATTATTAAATTCCTTAAAAAAGCATTACATCTGTTTTATTAATCTTCTTATTTTAATCCTTAATCGTACTCAATGAAGCATAGGGCATTGCAACGTTTACACGGGGTGCAAACTTGATTGCTTGACAGCCCAGCGCTTCAGGTACCAGTCCAAATGAACGATGCAAGTATTAAATGAACATTAGAGTGAAAAATCACTTAGAGCTGTTTTAAGCCTACTAGGAAATGAATCTAAGACCTGTAGCACAGAAGCTAAACGCAGACCACTACACTACGCAAGAGACTCATCCCTCTTAAAAAGCAGACCACAAAGCCTACAACAAGCAGAAAAAGTAGATACTCAGAGTACACGACACTAACCACGGGACCACGGCTCATCAATTTGAAATTTAGAAGTGGAAAACATCCTTGTGTTGGAGATCAATTTAAAATAGCCATAGTTCAAATATAGATAAATATTTATTTAAGTAAATGAAATAATAACAATTTGAATACAACTCGACCGAAGTGAGTGTGTTTATTTTTTAATATTTGTTATATTCCAAGATCTACGTAAATTTATAAACATTGATTGTTTACAAGTACTCGAATAATTTCTCTGTTTTCATTTCCTAAAATTTACATTCTGTACAGAATAAACAATATAAGTAGCTTCGGCTCGATTGACGTTGTATTATTGTTCGCTTCGACAAGTTTTCCAATCATTTTCTTTGAATATTGTTTAGAATATACAATGCTCTGTGTAAACAAACGGGAGATATGAATCTAACAAAACAATGAAATTCTCATAAACAAATATATATTATTTTTTGACATCTCATCAAAGATGAAGAAAAATATGGAAGTCTGAGCATTTACGGGGCTGACGACCGTCATAGGATGGTTTAAGTGATCACTTTACACATGTGAAACGTTCACCAATTCTACCCAATCTTTACAACCACACTACTCAAATTCTTGGAAGTTCTATATATGTAGTATATATGAACCAATTTCGAAAAATTGTTCTTGAATCACTGTAAAAATAACTCCTATAATTGGAGATAATCCAGGTTTGTGAACTAGTATTTGGACACACTTAAAATGTTGTAAACAAATATGTAATAATACTAACTGAAGGTAAGAAACATAATACAATTTTGACATCTCAACAAAGATGAAAAATAATATGGAAGTCTGGGTATTTATAGGGCTTTTGACTCGTTATAAGGTGGTTTAAGTGATTATTTTATACCGAGTAATATTCACCATATTTTGTATATTAAAAGCATTGTTAACTTTGTGGTATAGTAAAAAACACTTTCCTTATCATTCCATCATCAAGTCTAGACTAAACTAAAGTGAAATTGTTACGGTCTCGTATTTATATAAAACTAAAAATATAATTATTATTCTTTGAAAGAGAGAAAGAAAACAGAGGAATCACAATGGGATTATTTTACCCTTGAGGTATTTTTTTACGAAAATGGCGCTATATAAGTTATCCAAATTTATTATTTATTATTATTATTATTGTTTTTAGAAGCGGAAACGAAGCACAGCCGAAAATTAAAATTAAATGGTTATTTGTTAAGAGTAAGTCTTTATTAATCGCGTTATTTATAACTATTTTTTTTAGATTACTTAAACGAAGACCAGTTTTGTTTTCATGTAAAATTTAAAAACCCGTTAATTTATTAAAATTATGATTTATGTATTAAATGTTAAAATCAAACACTGATATTTGAGTCTAAGTTGTTATTTGAGTCTAAGTGTTAAAAAAAAACACAAAAATCAATTTTGTGACAGTTGTTTCGCCTAGTTATGGCATTCTCAAACGAATGTCTCAGAACATTTAAGATATAAACTAAAATGGAGTTCTACAAATAAACGCTAAATCTATAAATATACTTATGATCTTTAGATACAAGGTGATTGGCAATTTTGCCAATTATTTATTTAAAAAAATCTTGGTAAATAAAATGACATTGAATGCATGGAAAATAATGTTTTATCATCAAGAATGTAGCAGTGGTTAAAATAAATAAATTTTGAACAATATTCACTTTTTTTTAAATAGCAAAGTATTGTTTGTGTAATTGGTTTCATTTCATATTTATTTTCTACACGAACTACAGTCAATAAGTTTTCCTGGTGACATTAAGACGTAGAGTAATATTATCATAAAAATTCCCATAAAAACTAATCATAAATCTCAAACGTGCCTAATGGAAAATGAGATCGAGACGTGATATGAATATTAGGCTTTTTAGCCTGAAAACATATTTTGACAGAATTATCTCAATTTCATTTGAATTCGTATTTCATGAAAAATGACTGGAAACCACTCCGAATGACAAGGGTATGATTTATTACTGTCCTCCTTAAATGTCATTATTATATATTTATTTTGACATCGTTACGATAACAATAAGAATATACGAGTATACTCTTATATTTATTTATTTATTTCAAAATACACACATTAATTGATTTTAATTTTAATAATATGTAATTATTGATAATACGTAAATATTCAATAATATTACGTGATGGTTGAAGTCCCGTGGTTAGTGTCGCAGACTCTTAAGCCTTCGATTCGAACCCACTCTACCACAATTTGATACCTATTTCTAATAAAAGCCGCTTAAGCTCACATAAATATGTAGTTTGAAATTTAAGTATTTTTGTAAATAATAAAAACACAAAAATTTTTCTATAAAAAAAATTGCCCTTACTGGATTGTTCCTTGCCAAGGGGACATTTTGCTTACTAACTTAACTAACAAATTATCACCCGCAGGGGTATGCAGAGATAATAGAACGCCTTTTTACCTCTTCCACATTCATGTTACTCCTCATACAGACGTGTACAGTGTGTGTAAATCTGCAAAGGTATTTTGTTTGTATGTGTGTGTATATATATATATATATATATATATATATATATATATATATATATATATATATATATATATATATATATATATATATATATATATAAATATACATATACCTATGCGTCATCCGCAGGGTGAATAATCCAGTGTCTGAATAAATAATAATAATTTTACATGGAGTTTAAAATCTGTAAAATGCAGTCCGACAATAGCTGCAGAATTTAGTACTTTCGCTCCAATGCTATTTGTTCATTTTCTTTATTCTTACAATGAAAATGGGCATGCATTTTAAATCTGAAAGAAAATGTATGTACAACTTACATTCGTGCATGGATAGAAACGTGAATTTTACTTTTGGAGGATAAAATTTTATGTGGTAATCTCGCCAACCAAAGTGTGTGCTATTTTCGTACTAGCTATGCCACCGGCTTCTTTCAGTTTCATATTTGAAATATTCTTGTCTATAATTCAAATACATCAAATGTTTAATTTTATTATTTGATTTTCATACTGAATTTTATTTTTATTTTATCTATTTGGCTTTCACTCGTTTACGAGTGATTTTATTACACTTAATTTATGAAATATATAAATATATATTTACTTTCTTGAATGCTTTTCGCAGATACTTTGTAGCACATTTTATAAACTTGATAAAATAAAAACAACTTTGTTTTAACCACTTTTTATTGGTACCATTTATCCAACCGGTTTCGACAAGAACTTTACTGGCTATAACACCCAAGATGGGTGAGAAGCCATTAAGAAGAAGAAGAAGACAAGAACCTTGTCCTAATCAGGGTTTAAGTACTAAATTCTAAAATATTGAGAGAATAGGGAAGGCTAATTAATTAACTGTGAGTACTTCAATGTTTTAGAATTTCGTACATAAACCCTGATGATGACAAGGTTCTTGTCTCCCCGTGAATCGAACCTGAGACTTCCAGCATGGAAGCTAAATATGCTTACCACACCACCACGGAGGCGAACAGTGAAAATATACATTAATTTTTTTAATGCAATGAACAGGATAAAAAGGTTAAAACAATTCGTTGGCAGTTCTCGTTCACTGATTTGGATAGATGTAAAGTAACTTCATAGTAGGTAATATAAGAACTCAGAGCCAGTGGACTTCATACCCTTTACATAATGCGATCTCTCAGACGAATGTTCTGTTAATAGATGTTCGAATGGTGATTGATGTAAGGAAAGCATGCAAGGCTAAGATAAAAATGATCGCTTTAATTGATAAAGGTGTGTTGAGATGGTCTGGACATGTAAAACAGATAAATGAGAAAAAAAATCAAATTTATGAATCTAAAAACATACATATAAAGATAACGATAACACTATATCACACCATTGCTTTTAAATCATATGTAACGAATAAAGAATAAATATAAATATAACATTATGGGTGTGTGAAAATACTTGTTCACAAATCTGGATTATATCCAATAAAAAGTTTTTTTAAATAACTCTTAATTGTTTCATTAATTGATTCGGCAGTCACTTTGTGGTAAAATCTATCCATTTTTAATTAATGTTTTACCTAGTAAATACCACTATTTCTTAAAATCTACTGTGGCACGTGTTTCGATGCATTCCGCATCATTTTCAACGGTGTTTGAAAATGATGCGGAATGCATCGAAACACGTGTCACAGTAGATTTTAAGAAATAGTGGTATTTACTAAGTAAAACATTAATTAAAAACTCTTAATTGCACTATTAATGCCCAGTCTTCCATATTCTTCTTCATCTGTGCTGAGATGTCAGAAAATAATATAAATAAATATTTCGCAGAAAAATGCTTTATCTCATTCATCCCTTGCTTGAAAAAAGTATTTATTGGTTTTTATTTTTAATAAAAGTGCTGTCATTCGAAGCGCGGATGCTGAAGCGGGTCCGATTTTATTTGAGAAAAAAATTCGTTTAGAAACCCCTTATTTGTATTACATGGATAATAAAATACCACGAAAAAATTTCAGAGCATTCTCTGTCTGAAAGAAAAGTTTACTGAACATTTTCAAAATGCTGAAAATTTTACAATTAATTTCCCTCAGTTTCCTGTTGACAACTTTTTGTTTCTCCAACATTACGAATGAAAAAACTAAGTAAATGGAAAAATGTAATCTTTATTTATTTCATACAGGGTGAGGGATTTATCGGGTAAAAATGAAAATAGCTTTTTATTGTCTGTGCATAAATATTTATGTTATGAAATTTGAGTTAAAAGTATACAAAACAACCATGAAAAATCCTCCATACAAATAACATTTTTTTTATGCATTATTTTTTTTTAAATGAGTAAAGGCAAGGTAGATAATTTTAAATATGTAGTAAGTATGTTTCCTAAGGATGAAAATATTTAAAAAGATATAGCAAGGAGAATTAATGCTGGGAACAAAGTGAATGGTGCATTGAAATCAGTTATATACAACAGTCATGAAGTTGGCAAAAGAAGGACGAAAGTATGAATGAATGCAGTTAAAATGCGATCTCTCAGACGAATGTGGGACAAAACGATGTATGATAGAGGTTCGAGTGAAAATAATAAAAAAAAATAAGGGCGGTGTTAAAATTGTAAAACATGCATTGAGATGATTTGGGCATGTGAAACAAATGAAAGCAGAGAAAGACCGAGGTAAACTCGTCATGATAAGGCATTTCAAATACTGGTCAGGTCAGAAGACAGAATAATCGGCGGGTATGTATGGAAAAGCATGAATATGGAAGAGGCGAAAATTATTTGCAAAGTCAGATTAGTGTGGCTTTCTAGTCTCTCTGCTTACCCCTGCGGAGAAGCAACGTGATGGTTTGGTAAGGTAGGGTAGGGTGAGACAAGATCCGAGCAAGATGGAGATGACGCCATATTGATTAATTTAATATCACACCAGTTTTATTATTCTTATGATACCTCTAAACATCGTGTTTTAGATTTTAGACAAACAAGTTATTTCAATATTATTTTTTGACATCTCATTAAAGATGAAGAAGAATATGGAAGTCTAGGCATTTAAATTTGAGTTTCTGCTCAATAAAAAGCTTCTTTTCATCTCACCAATAGATGTCTCTGGTGAAGTTCTAGTGATTCAAGAATAATGTTAGTTATTAGTAATAAGAATAAAGTAGTGTGGTTGTCAATAACGGGTAGAATTGGTGAATGTTACACGTGTGTACAGACTTAGATATTCTTCTTCATCTTTGACGACATGTCAAAAAAATAATATGAAAATAACTCCTGTAATTGGAGATAATCCAGATTTTGTGAAGTATTTGGACACACTCAAAATGTTGTAAACAAGTTTTTCTTTATTATCATTATTTTGATTTCATGTTATTATGGATTTTCTTCAAATATGTATACATGAGGTATTTTTTTTCTTAATATTTGGCCATTACGTTGCCCAGAATGTAGTTGTTCAGAATGTAGACACTGCTCAAATATCATCTTTGGCTAGATTTAATCAAATATAAAAGCATAATCAACACAATTTACAGAAGAAACTTTGAGATTCTCCATTGTATATCTCCGAAAATTGCTTTGCTTTATCACTTCAAAAGTTTTCTAAATTCGGAAAAGTCGTCATCAAAATATGGAATATAATTTGAATTTAACCTTGTTCGAAATTTCACCGTCTATTAAGCAATATTTCCTTACCATAGAACCTTAATTTATTAACGCTACGTACTAAAGTAAGGAGGTTGTCACTAATTATTATTGATTAACGAAAGCACCGCCTAAAAGGGTAGAATGGGGCATTTTCAGTAGACAGGAATATCAGATATAACGGAATATATACATATTCATATAAATAAATATGTAGGTAAGTATATACATATTATGTATATATTATTTTAAATTAAACAGTTAAATATACCACGTCAATGAGTTTTATTTATACATGCGACTAGTTTCGAAAACTTACAGATGTTAGATTCAATGTTTACCAGAAGATGATATATTCAAGTATTTAATTTTTTTTTAAATAATCAACACGTCATTCCACAAAGTAAATGCCGAATCAGTAAATATATATGTATGTATGTATATTATGTGTATATATATATATATATATATATATATATATATATATATATATATATATATATATATATATATATATATATATATATATATATATATATATATATATATATATATATATATATATATATATATATATATATATATATATGTATATATATATATATATATAAATATATATATACATAAATGTATATATATATATATATATATATATATATACATATATATATAAAAATATATATATATATATATATATATATATATATATATATATATATATATAAACATACATTCATATTTATGAGAAACAGACTTAAAAGGTGTATACTAGGTTATTGGTTGTTCGATACATTTCTTTAAATATGTAGAAATGCCATAAATGAGCTTATTGGCTTATTAAAAGCGTTTACCTCCTTTGTTAGAATCATGAGTTTAAGATACATCACAAGTGATTGACGTTATGCGAAATGTCGATCGTAAAGAGAGCATCTTTTCCCAAAAAAAAATCTCGTTATGCAAATTACTTGGTATGAGAGTTTTCCCTGTATTAATAATTATTATCGTATGATTATAAACAGGTATAATCTCAAATTACCATAAAGCTTATAAATTAATGAAAATATAATTAATAATATTCTCATTAATTGATTCAGTTTGTGGTAATAACTATCCATTTTTTTACTAAAGTTTTACTTGGTAAATATCAGTATTTTTTTAAATCCGTTGTGACATTTCGCATTATTTTCAATCATCGTTACACCGTGGAATGCATTGGTGTAAATAAACAAATTTATATTTTGTAAAAAAAAAAATTTTTTCGCCCATACACTTTCGAATTCATCCAATAGTAATGTTAAAGCGCTCGAAAATATTTTTTATATTCAAAGGAGTGATAATGACGATGAAATTAGATCGTTTAGAAATTGGAGAACGCGCATCAATAATAAAAACTCAATTTTCACACGACCTTGATATATTCTTGTTAATGAAATGTTTCTGTTTTCTTTTTTATAAAATGATATTACATTTGAGTAGTTTTATGTGTTCTCCACAAATATCAGAAACAAATATTAAAATCGGTCAATATTTGAGAACAACGTTGTTGATTTTGTACACACCTAAAAAAAATACAATTTTTACAAAAAAATCCTCAGCAATTTAAGCATACATGTGAAAAAAATCTCAGCACTAAAATGATTCATATATCAGGTACCTATGTGACCGCTTATTACCAGAAAAGGGTGAGAAAAGCACGTTTTACACCCTTAGCAGAAGCAGTTGCCACCTAGCAATTCCACATAATTGGTAGAACAGTCGGTGTGATTCGATTTACCCCGCGTAATATTCTATTAACATTCGATACCTACAACATGATTTTGTTCGCACTAGAAAACTAAATAATAAAAAAGTATTTTAGAAAAATACTTACAAACTTCAAATACCAACCGATTAAAATGAAATTATTTTTATTTAAAAACAAACCACTGCTGATCTTTGTTTGCACCTAATGGTGCATAGGGCACTTCATCAAAAATATGGATTTTTACTACAACGTTTATTACATGAAGGCAAGGTCCTGCGCTTAAGGTACCAGCCCAGAGTGATATTAAAATATATTAATAGCTAACTAACTAACTAACCACCGTGCTGTTTTTACGATATTTATACATTGATGCTAATTACATATCAATATATGAATAACTACGTATCTAAATTAAGTCTGCCTATTAATCTTCTTAACTTTTGCTTTATTTTATTCTTGCTGTTTACTTTTAACTCATTTATTATTTGTGAAATTTTGTAACTTGAAGATTACAATTACCTGTTTTACTTTTTATTCATTATTGTAAATGTATTTATGTTAACGTTCTGTTAAATTTCTACATAAATAAAATAAAATAAAATAAAATAAATCGACTTAAAAAGTAATCAACACAAAGGAATTCAATCGACAATAAAAATCCTGAATGCAAACTATCGAAATACCAAAATACAGATAGATCAAAACGCAGACATCAAAATTCCGAAACATGTGTAATTATTCAAAACATCAGTAGTTTTCAACGCACTTACGGCCAGCGTAATAACTTGAATATTGGCAACGTGGGAGTTTGTTAGTTTACTCGTCGGCGTTTATTGCAAACTGAAATACTCTTTTCTACAATTGTAGTGATTTTTAATGTAACACACACTTCAAACCATTTTCCACGCTCTTTTACTTTACAAACTAACGTATGCGGGGATAATAGCGTAGCCGTTTTTACGAACGTCCGTATTTACAGGGTGGCGCAAAATTAACCACCCTATTATAAAATATTATAAGTTTTGCAAATGTCAACCATATTTGACGTTTGTGAACTAGACAGTCGCAGTTTACAAACAAATTCAAGGTTAAGTAAAATTTATCATCCAATTATGTTTATTAATAACTTTTTTCATTTTCTGCTTGGTGTAGGCCTTGTGGCCCGTTTTTAAGAGGAATTAGCTTTCAGCGATGTCGATTCCCAGCTGTCAATCCATCTCTTGGTCTATCCGGGACTCCTCTACCTTGGAATTGGCCATACAGTGCAATGTGGGGGAGTCTGGATGATTCCATTCTCCTCACATGCACATACTATTGTCTCCTTCGTTGCCTTCCCACCTAACGACATCTTCGATCTCGCATCCCTTATCTTGGCGTTCCTTATTCTGTCTCGTAAAAAGATGATATCAGTCAATTGACTGCCACCAGTGTTGATAGACATTTTTGTCCGTTTTATCAATTTATTTGTGTACTACAGTTTTCTAGTTGACAAATTTTTAAATATGATTGGCGTACGACGCCATTTGAAAAAAATATAACATTTGCTATAGGGTGATGAATTTTGCGCCAGTCTATATTTTTTTTTAATCCGCTTGTACATTGTAGTACAAATACCAGTTGTTTTGAAAACGATATGGAAACATTGAACTAAATATGCATCGGTTTCCCTAACACAATTCGTGCAACGGGAATACAAAGAGAGCTGACGTCACGGGAGAGCATGAGCAAATAGGCAGTGGCGTACACAGAGAATAAATTAGGATAGGCAGTTGAGGTAGGTAGTAAGGTAAGCTAAGTTCTCAGAAGATATGGGTAGTAAGGTAATCTGCTACTACTTAGTAAGGTAGGGTATATACTGGTTACGTTTTTATACGTCACGCGGGTAAGTCAGGATAGGCACTGCTTTTCTGCTTATATGGAAGACACGCCCCTGCAAATAGGCCCATACCTGAACACATACACTTATATTGTCATATTATTATTCTGTGTATTATTACATCGAGTTTATGGCCCACGCGTGTCCGAGCATTCTGCCCGCAGTTAATATCCTATCCCCACATATAAACTGATAAATATGTTGACTTTGGCAAAGCATTTTTGTAAACACAGCACATATGATTCGTCGAATATAATTTCCCTTAAGCACACCCTAATTTCGCCACCACTCGAAATTTTGACGAGATAAAATTATGTCTGCTTTGCTATTCTCTCGCAACGTTTTGAGTGTGTCCAAATACTTGTTCATAAATCTGGGTTTCTCCACTTAAGAGCGATTTTTATATTTTGACATTTCAACAAAGAGGAAAATTCATCTTGGTTGCATATTTATTTATTTTAACTTTATGTATATATCAGAAATCGGAGGGTAGATAGTGCATTAACATAAAAGATATATGAGAAATTAAAAAAATTATATACATATTACAATTTACTGCTGTATATATTATTATTCTTCCCGGACATTCATATTCTTCTTCATCTGTGTTAAGATGTTAAAATGACTCCTAAGTGTAGAAATCCGGTATTTGGACACACTAAAAATGTTGTGAATAAAATAACTGGTCTAATTATAAGCTACATAAAATTTAAAATCATGTTTTCAGGCGTCTCTATGTAAAATAGTATGTAAAATAGTCCTGTTAGGATTTTGCATACATTTAAATAATAACAAAAAATCTCTGCTAAATAAAAGCTATCTCAATCCAATTTTCAATGGCTCTAGTGAACTCACACGTACAGTCTGTTCACAGTTATTTTTCCTCTAGTTTTTTTTTAATTATTTATACTGCCAAATAAATAATAAAAAAAACGAGAGGTAAAGTAACTGTGAACAGACTGTAAAGCGTCATGAGATTTACGATATGTGTAGGAGTTCCAAAAATTTAAGTAGTGTGGCTGTCGATCATGGGTACAATGTTGAATGTTGTATGTGTGTTAAGTGATCATTTAACCTATGATAGGTCAAAAGCCCTGTAAATACCCTGACTTCCATATTCTTCTTCATCATGTCAAAAAAGGGTTACTTTTCTTTCTTTAATGTACTTTACCTGAAATAACGCTCCGGTCTTTTATATTGATTCAATAAAAAAAATAATCACATATCACAATCGTCATAGGCTGGTTTAAGTGATCACTTTACACACGTGTAACATTCACCAATTCTACCCATTTTTAACTACCACACTACTCAAATTTAAGAACAAGGTTTCTAAATTGGTTCATATATATAGAACTTCCAAGAATTTCTACTTAATAAGAGTTTCTGCTTAATAAAAATCTTCTTTACGTCTCACCAATAGATTTCTCTAGTGTAGTTCTAGTGATTCAAGAAGAAGGTTTCTAAATTTTTTCATATTTTTAGAACTTCCAAGAATTTGAGTAGTGTGGTTGCTAATAATGGGTAGAATTGGTGAATGTTACACGTGTGTAAAGTGATCACTTAAACCAGCCTATGACGGTCGTCAGCCCCGTAAATGCCCAGACTTCCATACTCTTCTTCATCTTTGATGAGATGTTAAAAAATAACATTAAAATAACTCCTTTAATTGGAGAAAATCCAGATTTTGTGAACAAGTATTTGGACACACTCAAAATGTTGTAAATTATTATTGCACATAAATTGTCAGCATATAAACTTTGAATTTGTGTTTTCGAAACTCTTATTTTGTGGTGGGGATTTTCGAGATGGACACTTATCGTTTTGGGGGC
The DNA here is from genome assembly GCF_059751285.1 of Brachycentrus maculatus. Classification (NCBI taxonomy): domain Eukaryota; kingdom Metazoa; phylum Arthropoda; class Insecta; order Trichoptera; family Brachycentridae; genus Brachycentrus; species Brachycentrus maculatus. Next base: position 597,471 of record NW_028281186.1, on the reverse strand, counting down.
TACCGTCGTATAAATATACATCAAAAATTGATTCGTCACCTTTAGAAACTACACACATATTAAAATAACAACAACAAAAAATACTATTTTCATGGCATTTGCCACTTACATACTTTTGGCACAGCACGCACATGATCCATTCAGATCATTTTAAAAAGTTGAATCTAAAATAATATGTTTGATCTGTAACGCTACATGTTTACAATCTGTTTCTGAGATGAAGACAATGCTATTTCCTCGTGATCACTTTTATTTTAGTATGATTTTTAATCTAATTTACCCGTCGATTATTTTGACTCCCGTCCAGGTCGCTTTCAAGTATTTGACATACCTGATTGTGCCAAGTCTTCCTTTGCTTCGTGTTCCAGCTACATTTGGCTCATAAATTTTGCTATTTAAATAGGATTGACACTTTGACATTGTGTAACGTGGTATTATATCCCACAAAGATGTCACAAGATATACATGTATAAATCAGGAACTTTTATACTACTTTTTTTCTTAGTTATTTTCACATCGGAATACTTATAAAGAGAATCTTACGAACATTTTAAATTTCGGAAAAAATATTCCGTAGCTGACCCACAATTTCCGGGAAGCGGATATAAAATCCCAGAGGCCGGATACAAAGACTACAGGCCGGATCTAGCGTGATCAAACCATTATTACGTTTAGGAATTTTTAATTTTGACTACCAATCTCTTTTATACGTCCAAATGGTAACATCCATTTTGAATGTCAATATTTGACAACTGAGAACTTAAATTGTTCTTCTCTATATTATGTGGGTTACCGTGAAGTATTTTTTTTTGTCCTTTGATCTTTTTTTGAAAATATTTAGAACTTGGGAAATAAAATATGTTACCGTTTTGATTGCAAAACATTCAAATTAAAGTTGGATTTTAACTCTTTTTTAGGTAGTTTTTCTTTTTACGGAGTCGAAGCTAGTGCCTCTAACTCACAGTCAGTGATCCATTATGGTGATTGTTACACAGTGGTTAAAGCGATCACTACCAACTAACTAACTAACCCATAAGTTACTTTTCCGCAGAGGGTAGGTGAAAAGAATAGAATACGAGACTAATCTGTTTTTGCAAACAATCTTCGCCTCTTCCACATTCCTACATCTCCTAATTTGTACACGTGGATTATTCCGACTCCTGACCTGAGCACATTCAAGTATTTGAAATACTTTCTCATGCCAAGTTTTCCTCGGTCTTCCTTTGCTTCCATTTCCAACAACATTCACATCATAAGTTTAATTTAACAGTTCTTTCTTCACTCATTCGATTCACGTACCCAAACCATCTCAACATACCTTTCTTAATTTCATCGATAATGCTTATCTTAGCTTATCAATATTTACTGAAAGTGGTCGCCTAAACCAGCCAAATGACATAATTCATAGAAATAGCTAGGATTCTAAATTCCCATCTCATTAAACATCTTCGTCTATGCTGAGACATCAATGTAAATCATTATTTACAAGTCGTTTTGATCAATATTCATTCAAAATAATATAACAAAAAAATCAATAAATTTATTTATGTTTGTATTTTCTATTGACTTACCCATATCGTCTATTAAGGGCGCCATCCTTAAGGTAACTCCCACTAAGAGTAAGCAGAGAAAAAGCAGTAAGCACGCCGTCACCATGATTGTCCATCGTGCTCTCCTGGGCAGTTCATCAGGGTCAATAACCTAAAGCAATAAAATAATATCAATAATAACATTAAAAACATTAATTAAAACAATTTTCCATATCGTTAAATACGGATATTTTCATTTAGAACAATAAAATATTTTGTTTATTCAACATGAAGATAAATGGTTTGCGTCTCGGCTAAGCCTTCTGGAAAATGTATGAGTACGTAAGGAATAATGTACGGAAAAGCTGTACAGAGATGTCACTAGTCATCTGATTTTAAAAATTAACAAATTTTTGGTTAGGTTATACTTATGTATAGTTTTTATTACTATACTGCGATTTCAGTCATTTTCATTTTACGGATTTGAAATGTTATTTATGTTTTTTTTACTTGTTACGCATATTCACTAAAAATTATATTTTAAAAATATAAATCATTGGTGCAAAAAACTTGCTCCTTAATAATACAATGGTTCCAAGAATATTTTATTAACTTAATTTCATCATCATGCACATCATAATAAATTACAAATTATAAAAATGTACCCAGACTGAGTTTTACCGTGCAGAGATTATTTGTTTATAAAATTATAATGGAAAAAAATTGTTTATACCATACAATCAAATACGACATGGCCGAATGACGTGATCGATTTCAGATCTACCCATTTCCAGTATCCAATTATGAATAACTCTTTTATATTGTATATTGAAAGCTGTCCCACCGCATTTTCAGATCTGATGCAGAAGAATCTAGGCTTCCTGACAGATCTGCGCTTACATATCAATTTTTTTTAAAACTATGTGGCGAAATTTTTAAAAAATGTGAAACAACATGAAATTGTATCCCGATTAAACTGTGAATTTATATTTGAAAGCTTTCATCCCAGGGAGGGGGGTTAAATAAATATAAGTGATTTTTTCACTCTAATATTTATTCAATATTACCCTTGACTGGTACCTGAAGTGGAAGGCTGATCACCTTTCCTTCGTGTTAACGATCAAGATATTACTGTGTTTATATAATGCAGTGCCCTATGCACCATTAAGGTGCGGATACGGGTTTGAATTGAATTTGAAAAAATCATCCTAATTTTTAGTTAAACATGTGATGGAGAGGAAACGATTTTTTTCATGGTGATTTACCTTGACTCTCTCGTCTATGGATTCGACGATGATGGTCCTATGGTGTCGGCGCCTTCTGCGCTTGCGTCTCGTGCGCGTGCGTGCTCGTTCCCTCTCCAGGACCACCACGCACTCCTCTCCACCACCCAGAGATACCACGGAGCCGAGTATATCTGCGTGCCTGAAACCAAATTGGTTTTATTGACAGTAAATAACATTTTGGGTGTGTTTAAATCCTTGTCCACAAAACAAGGCTACTCCACTTTGGAGATATTAAGTCTCTGCTCAATAAAAAACTTGAAACAATCATATTCATAAAAATTCAAATCAACCATAGATACTGTCGCGAGCTCGCATATGAATCATGTTTGCAGACGTCGCCCAGTATGTAAAAAAAAAATCCAGGTTATTATCTTGCTGACATTAAAATAAAAAGGTCTTTGCTAAATAAAAGCTTTCTCAATCCAACCATAGATGGCTCCAGTCAACCAAACACGTAAAGCGTCATGAGATTTACGACATATATACGGATTCCACAAATTTGAGTAGTGTAGTGGTCAATCATGGTCAGAATCGTGAATGTTACACGTTTATAAAGTGATAAACGAGACTATGACAGGTCGTAAGCCACATAAATACTCTTTTTTTTAAGGAATAACCCTCAAAACCTCTACTTTAGAGAGTTGTCTGCGGGTAGGATAATAAGGACAGGGAAAGTAGATGTGAAAAATACATCACAAACACCCCGACCAATTGAAAATAAATGTATCTCGAATTTATTTTACAATTGGCGGGAATCGAACCCGTGACGCCAGTTTCACGGTCGAGCGTCTACCCACTATGCCACAGCGCCTATGAAACATCTATCATTCTTTTTATATGAAAAAGATGAAAGTCTGAGCATTCCAGGGCTTACGACCTGGCGTTTGGCTGGGTTTACAAAAGCTAATTAATAGTAACACGTGTTTCGAAAATGTTTCCAACTGCTGACGAAATTCGAGAGAAAAAAACACAAACGTGTCGTCAATCTTCTGCCTACACGTGTTCTAATCAGGCTTTGTATCACATTCACCGAGTCCCATCCCCTATCATGAGCTACCCTTAACGCCACCCTATCGGGGGACAAAGGTGACCAAAAAATTCAAATAAATAATTTATTATTTCGTTGAGTTTTAGAACTCTAACAATACTTTCCATCTTTTATTATACTGTAAGGTTGTATGAATTATTATAAAGAGGAAAGAAAAACAGTCAATGAATATTTAGGTGCAAACATATTTAAGTAATATTACCTTTTTCAGTTTCAGTAGAGTAAGTTTTTTCGCAACATTTTCATTGTATCTACAACATTTTTAGCGTGTCCAAATACTTGTTCACAAAATCTGGATTATCTCCAATTACAGGAGTTATTTTCATATTATTTTTTGACATCTCATCAAAGATGAAGAAGAATATGGAAGTCTGGGCATTTACGGGGCTGACGACCGTCATAGGCTGGTTTAAGTGATCACTTTACATACGTGTAACATTCACCAATTCTACCCATTATTGACAACCACACTACTTAAATTCTTGGAAGTTCTATATATATGAACCAATTTAGAAACTTTGTTCTTGAATCACTAGAACTTCGCAAGAGACATCTATTGGTGAGATGTAAAGAAGCTTTTTAATTAAGCAGAAACTCTTATATTAGTATGTGAGATCCGAATCCTGGATTATAGCCTACGACGGTCGTCAACCCCGTAAATGCCCTGACTTCCATATTCTTCTTCATCTTTGATGAGATGTCAAAAAATAATATTCATTGTATCTATTAATGATTTAAATATATATTAAAAAATCACATGTGTTAAAAATTTTGTATAGTTTTAAGTGTGTAAATGGTGCTATGGTGGTGAAGGGTGGTATTGTTTGCATGCTGTAGTAATGATTGTCCTGACGAAGAGACGGGTACGTCTCAAAACCGGTAGACATAAATATCTCGATGAGTGGTTATATACTAACATTATTAACATTTTTGTTAAAAAATAAATAAGTAAAAATGACTAACCACAAAGTAAATGCTTTAAATATTAATAATATTGAGAATAATATATTAAAACATTTATTTAACCAGTTATTTTATTCACAGCATTTCGAGGATGTCCAAATACCTGTTCACAAATCTGGGTATCTCCACTTATGAATTATATTTACATTTTGACATCTTAACATAGATGAAAAAATACATAGAAGTCTGGGTAATTATAGGGCTTACGACCTGTCATAGGCGCGTTTAGTGATTACTTAACACCCGTGCAACATTTATTATTTTACCGATGATTGACAACCACATTAATATTTTTTTTGGACTTGTAGAAATGTACATTTATCGTAAATCTCATGCCACTTTATATGTGAGTTCACCGGCCATCTATGGCCGGATTAAAAAAGCTTGTATTTAGATGTGCATGTGCAAGATCCTAACCGGATTAACCCTGTAAATAGCCAGACTACTATAGTCTTCTTAATCTGTGATAAAATGTCAAAATTGAACTAAACAAAACATTTATTTTTAAATTCTTTCAGACTCTTTTCATTCTTCATACATTCAGGCATCTCATCATGCATTTTCAAACTCTTATACATTAAACAATTTTGTGACTCGTTTTTTTTCAACAACGTCAGTCTTATTTTATCCTTATTTCTAGTAATATGTTCATGAAAATGTTTGTTTAACACTATTTTATCCTCAAAATATTTGAGTAATTTATCGTTTAAATATTTATATATAAAGATCAGCATATTCAATTTTAGTCTCTTTCTTATAAATAACCAGTTGAGGTCTTCTCTCATTTTTTCGATATTATTATATCTATTTTTCTTGAGTACTATTCTCATCGCTTTATTTTGTATAATTTCTAATCCATTTAAATTTACTTCATTTGCCAATAATATTGTTAAATATTGTTGAGCAGTAATCCATATGTGGAATAGTCATTCTCGTTTTGCAGTATGTTTATTTAACCTATTCCTTAATCTACTAAGTAAAAAAAATTATAAACACGTTCAAAATTTGCATTTAAGGTAAATTTGGACATACTCAAAATTTTATCCATAAAATAGCCGGACAACTTAAAAGATACATAAAATTAAAAATCACGTTTTCAAGCGTCTCAAAGCATATAACTTTCTTCGGATAACAATCCAACATTTAACAATATAAATAAAATTGTTAATAAATTTTGATGACTAAAAAATGGTTGCCTTAATTACAATGAAACATGACTCCATTTCAGCAGCACGAGAATGTAATGAATATTTCCTTTATACAAGCATCGCATTCCTGGGAAATTTCTAATTAAAAGATAATATTATTAGTTCTAACAGCAACTTTGATGTAGGAATTATTAAGAAAACACGACACATTTCATTTTCCTGAATGTGGTCTCTTCTTCTTGACAATTAATAATATATAGTGACAAACATATTGTATTTTTGATAAAGAATCTTGCCAACTAAAATTAAATGAAAATATTATCACGAGTATTTTTTGTAACAAAATTAAAATTTATAAATATTATTAAGTCTGGGCATTTACGGGGCTGACGACTGTCATAGGTTGGTGTACGTGATCACTTTACACACGTGTAACATTTACCAATTCTACCTATTATTGACGACCGCACTACTCAAATTCTTGCAAGTTCTATATATATATGAACCAATTTTAAAACATTTGAATCACTAGAACTTTACAAGAGACATCTATTGGTGAGATGAAAAGAAGCTTTTTATTGAGCAGAAAATCTGCAGCAGATTTGATAAATTAATACAAATTAAACAGAGAGGCTAATTACCCATTCAAGCTCTTTAAAACTATGTTGAAATAACCAATAGTAACTAGTGCGGAATGAGTTCCGTGGTGGCTTAACGAACAAATATTCCAAAAAGAGGTTGTGATGGATGTTTCCTTAATTTTCTCAAGGGTTCTAGTAAACCATTGTTATAAAAACGACCCAAAACACATAACAAACATATAAATTAGGGGGAGTGGTCACTGAAGATTTATACCCTGTATCGAAATGGCAAACAACGCAGGCCAAAGGACCCTGGAACTCAAAATGTTGCATGATATTATATATAATTTAAAATGCTTTAAAAAATATATATAATAATAATAATGCGCGTGCAGGATCGTACTCGTGATAGAAGTGAAAAGTCTTTTTTTAATAGAGATTTTGTATGAGATACATAGAGATAAGGATTACATCAAAAGAAATACAGCAATATGAAATTTCCGTTATAAATATTATGTTTATTTCGATTTTACACTGTGATAACTAAAATATGAGATGTGTGTCCGTGATACGATGTTTTTGAGATTTCGAAAAAATATAATAATATATCACAAAATACGATGATAAATATTACTTACATAACGTGTGGTACCTCTCTGTTCATATACAGCGTCTGATGTATACATCTACAACACACGCCTGCGTGACACTATCTACGGGGCTTACAATCATCATAGACTAGTTAATTGATTAATCACTTAAACCAGCCTATGATAGGCGTAAGCCATGTAAATGTCCAGACTTCTATATATTCCTTCATCTTTTTTGAGATGTCAAAAAATAATATATTAAGTATAAGTTTACCTTTGCATCTCCGGGCTTTGCAGTAAGCAGGGGTCGTGCTCGTGCCAACATCTCTCCTCGCTCCTATCGCAGCTTCTGTCGCTGCTCCTATCCCTGTGACGCTTGTTCCTGCGTTGCTTCGAGTTCTCGGGTGATATAGCCACGCTGCGTTTTCCGCACTCATCTAAAAATTACGAAAGTAAGATTATCCTCAACTTGAGATGAAACGTTTATCTTATCTTATTTTACAAATTTAAATCACTAGATTTTGACATCTCAACATAGATGAATAAGTATATGGAAGTCAGGTATTTACAGGGTTTAAGAACTGGGTCGGTTTAAGGGATCACTTTATACACGTGTTTAAAGTGATCACTGATCACTGACAGCGTACTGTAGACGCGAACTTGATCGTGAAGCGACGTATAAATTATACCATATTTATTTATTAGTTAAATATATACTGGTATGTACATATTAATTATCTGTATTTTGGCTCTTTAGGCATAGCCTGTGTTGAGTCGAAATACTTACAAGTTAAAGTTTAAAACAATTTAATTATTTTTTGTGCACGAAATAGTAAAATTTCAAAATGAGTTTTCTTTTTTTTATATATACAGTGTTATTGTCATTCATGGTTAATTTTTCACATACATAAATTAATCTATTAAACCAGCCTATGACGGATCGTAATCTCTGTAAATACGCAGACTTCCATATTCTTCGTCAACTATGTTGATATGTAACTAACTAACTAACTAACCATCACGCCGCTTCACCGCAGGGGTAGGCAGAGAGAATAGAGCGCCACACCACTCTGTCCTTGCAAACATTCTTCGCCTCTTCCACGTTCATGCATCTCCTCATACATACCCGCCGATTGTTACGACTCCTAACCTGACCACTTTCAAGTATTTGGCATACCTGATCGTGCCATGTTGATATGTCAACATATAAAAATAACTAAGAAGAGAAACCCAGCTTTGTGAACAAGGATTTGACACACGAAAAATGTTGTGTTAAATTATGTTTTGTAGTTACATTTTTCTTATATCTATGAACTTATTTAAAATTGATGTAATTTTACATAAAAGTAACGATTAAAAAATACTCATACCTACATTTTAATGTTGTATTAGGATAACCTTCAATTTCATTGTTCGAAATGTTTTCTTATACAAATTAAGCTAATCCTTTATATGAAAAAAAGTATTATCAAATTTCAATGGCCCTTCATAAATGATTCAATAACCCTAAAGGTCAATTATCTCTCTTGTGTAGAGATAGTACCATCGTAATTTGAACAGGGCTCGGTCGAGGGAAACCTTTCATGAATTTCCGCCCCACGATAATTAAGTGATTTAAATCAAATTTCTTTCGAAGGGACAAAAAAACGTAAACGTTTTTATATTTTAGTAATTAAAAAATATATAAAGTAGTTAATGATGAAATATGTCATCACAGTTGTTAAAATCCATTTTTTATATTCAACAGTTAAAATGATTTAATTTAAGTTTTACTTGTTAAATGCCACATAAATTTAATTAAAAATGAATAGATATTCTCACAAAGTGACGGCCAAATCGAATAATGAATAAAATGTACATAAATAAAAATGTTGATATGCGTTCGCTCAAAACCTTAAATCTTTTAAAGATATTCGCTAATTTCTTTAAAGTTTTGTCATAACGCTGCAACGCGTTGCATTCAAATACACCCGTATTGTATGTATAAGACAACAATTAAGTATGCTCAAGTAACACATCAAAGTTCAAGTAGCCCCGTTCTACGGTATTGTAGAAAACTTTAGGTGCATTTCGTTTTTTTTAACTCATCCTCTTTTCCGTTCTATATATTTGTAACGTAATCCATAATTCAAACATCTCTAACAGACAGTTTATAGCTGTCACTACACTGTTTCACCTATGAAACTGACCCCCGTAACGTCATGAATATTTTAATACGTATCATGAATATATTTAAACTTTTTCTAGAAAAGTTGACGAAAAATCTGATATTTTTCGCTCAACCTTTTATGAATTTCAAATCAAAAGCTTTTTTATTAATGTAATTTTTTGCTTATTTATTTCGCTTTTCGCTTCAAATAGATCATGGAGTATAGCATGATAATCTAAACGGATGGCAAACAAAATATCATTTATTTGGTTATTTTTGACTTTTCGGGTAAATCAAACTAGGTGTTGAAACTACATGTATTATTATTACTGATTTAACTGATTTACTGATTTTAAACTGATTATCATTAAAACTATGTATTGTAAGTTTTGTACTGACATTTCTTGGTGAAAATATATTTTATATAATAAAATAACGACTTAATATTTTTTTCCCATATATTGTAAACGTCATCATACTGGTCTGAATATGTCAGAAACCCGGTCACTAGCCAAAAGAAATATTTGTGGAAAAAACTATATAGTTTTAATTTTAATATAATTGATGTATTAATTTTTAAATCAAACACAGATTTTTTGAGTCTACTAAGTTGTATTTTACTAACAAAAACTCATAAAAAATTATTTTGTGACAATTTACTGTTATTTTATTACATGGAACCATAGAGATATGTATTTATAAGGCATTCGATGAAATTTTGACTCAGAGAACCTGAACATATCGTGAACCAGGCAATCGCCATGGATCATCCTCGAAAGACATCTAGAGAAGACTAAAAAGTTCATAGATGCTACAGAAAGTAACATGATTCAAATGTATGACCGAGGTGACGTTGTCTTTGATAGAAGGACCTACAACCTTAAGACGAGGAGAGCTGACCTCGACAGTCTAAGTCATAAGTTGGGATGGAGCAAGAAAGAAGAAGAAGAAGCCTACGATGAGATGACTATTACAAAGGGGTGAAAATCGTGAGAGTGTAAAAAATATACTCAAAATATGGAGTATGTAAGCATTGATATCATAACACCACAGAGATTCACGTGAAATATAAAATAACAATACGATCGATTGATAAAAGTTTTAAATAGCTTTGTTTACAGGATGAGGAAACAAATTTATAGCACAAAAGAATGTTTATTTCTAGAACAGAAAAATATCATTTCAAATATATATGTTTTTTAAGCCTGTCATCGATTGTTCGACAGTCAAAAATAAAGATAGTGTAATGTGATACTTAAAAGAAATAACGACCCTTCACCACTCGAATGGAAATAACTTCTTAATAGTCCAGACAAATTAAGCATAATTTAGGTCAAACCTGATATTAAAGTTATAAGTATCGATTTTTGAGGTAAGCATTCCTTAGGGTTCTTGAAGTGTCCCCTTAAAAGTCGAGGGGAGACAACTCTCTCCGACCTAGATTAATGCTTTTTCATTTCAAATCAATATTTATTTATTTAAAAAAAAAAACAATTAAAAACCTCAACCCTATTACGATTTTCATCTTTCATGATGGTGCCGTGGCGTAGTTGGGTAGACGCTCGACTGCGAAACTGGCGTCGCAGGTTCGATTCCCGCCAATTGCAAAATAAATTTAAGAAAGATTTATTTTCAATTAGTCTGGGTGTTTTGGATGCATTTTTCACATTTACCTTCCCCATCCATACCTACATTCATCCTACCTGCATTCAAGCTTCTTGAAAGGCTTTGAGGGTTATCCTCTTTTTTTTAAATCTATCGTCGTCGATTTATTACATGTGTCGCCTTTATTTGAAATTTTTAGGGGTCGAAACGATGTTTTTATCTTATAATGGACAGAAATATAAAAAAGTGAAATATAAACAATTTTTGCATCAATGACAAAATCAACTATTAAAATAATGTTTTTGAAATGGAAACATTGCAAGAAATATAGCATTATTTCAAATTTCTACTAATTTTTGTTGGAAATTTCGTGAAGCGTAACGAAACTAGACTGCGTTTACACTGTTTTAATATCTGCATGTGCGATACTTACTACATTACGGTATTTACTATTGATGTGAAAGTTTTGACCAGATGGGTGTACTATACAGACTAAACTTGTTTATATTAGACATCATATGTTTATTTCATTTTTTAAATGTATACATACTATATGTATACATGTATCATAATATATGTATACATATATTATGACACGTGTTTCGATGCGATCCGCATAATTTTCAAATACCGAATATTGGATGGATATAATCACAACGTGAAAATATGATTAATGCAACCACTTAAAAATAATAAAAATTAAATTGTAAATTTTGTTTTAATCATATTATGTTTTGACATCTCAACGAAGGTGAAGAGGATTTTGGAATTTTGGACAATTGCGGGGCTTATAGCCGACATAGGCTGGTTTAAGTGATCACTTTACACATGTGTTACATTCACTAATTCTACCCATGATTGACAATCACATTACTCAAATTCTTGGAAGTTCTATTTTATATGATCCAGTTTCAAAACATTGTGCTTGAATCACTACAATTTTACTACAAACATCTATTGGTGAGATGAAAGAAGCTTTTTAGGCTTATTTATATCATTTTGAAATGATTCATTCATAGTTAAAAGTTGCTTTAAATGTTATGATACAATTCGCATTCAATCTAAATTGGAGACGAAAAAGTTTTACAAAACGTAAATTGAAAATAAAAATGATCGCTCTGTAGGGTACGTACTATAATTTCAACTTTAAACATCATTTCGTCCAACCTTCAATTACTCGTAAACTCTATGGAATACCAAACAATATAATGGAATTGGTAAAGGATCGAACTTTCAGATTCGTGATATTATTGTGCCATTTCCGTTGTTTGAATTTCAAACAGATAGGGAAAAGTCTCGATACGTGATCTGTTACCAGAAATGTAAGTTCTACAATGATAGTTTAATAAAATGTTATTGTTAGGTTATTGAAATTTTGAAATATGTTTACCGAATGAACGAAAGGAATTTCAATAAGACAAAAAAATTGAATATTGAAAATAAAGTCATTCATATACATTAAAATACCATATTTTACTCTTACACATATTGTAAAAAATTAATAAAATAAATGTAAAAAATTTATGATGTAAATATAAAAAAAGAAACATTTGTATAAGACCACTTTTGAGTTTATTAATGTAAACATTCTTTAAAACCCATACTGCGCTGCATGCAACCCATCTTAATCTCATCAATTGATTCGGCAGTCACTTTGTGGTAAAATCTATACATTTTTAATTAATGCTTTACTTAGTAAATGCCACTATTTCTTAAAATCTACTGTGACACGTGTTTCGATGCATTCCGCATCATTTTCAAACGGTGTTATACGTACAAACGGTGCATACGGTGTTTGAAAATGATGCGGAATGCATCGAAACACGTGTCACAGTAGATTTTAAGAAATAGTGGTATTTACTAAGTAAAACATTAATTGAAAATGGTTATCTTAATCGTTAACACATGAAGGAAAGGTAATCATCAGCCTTCCGCTTCAGGTACCAGTCCAGGGTAATATGGAATAAATATTAGTGTCAAAAACTCACTTATATTATTTATGTAAACATTAATAAACTCAAAAGTGATAAGTTTCTAAACTACAGATGCTGTCATCATTAAGTAGAAACAGTTTGTTTAATTACCCGTCTATAAGAATATCTATAATTCTAGGAAACTAATCCTGTTTTCAACAATAAATAAATGATAATAATGTGAAAATTTCAATTATTATATTATTAAGTTAATACTACAACATTGGAGTGTGTCTAAATACTTGTTCACAAAATCTGGATTATCTCCAATTACAGGAGTTATTTTCATATTATTTTTTGACATCTCATCAAAGATGAAGGAGAATTTGGAAGTCTGGGCATTTACGGGGCTGACGGTTTACCTAGGACAGTCGTTAATACTAAAGTTAATACTAAATCAAGTCAAAATTAATTACAAAATTAATTCTTCATCAACCCATTTACTCATACATTATGTGTGTGTCTGTTTGTGTATTATATGCATACTGTGGGTTCTTGTTGAACACCTACTTAACAGAAGGGAAGCAAGATGAAAGCGGATTACTTTTAACACAGATTTATTCAGTTCCAAAAAATGACAGTCAAGAAATATTTAAGAATAATCGCGTGATTCTAACGTAAGCGCAGTTGGAGGTGGACGTGTCGATCACTGGACGAGCGGTGACGGAAAGTGACGCCCTGGTTTTTGTTCGGCCCGAGCTCGGCTTCGTTCTGTTTGCGTGTTCGATTTCTTGTTTTGCGTGTTCGATTATGCTCGTCCGTTCGATTGTTGTGGGTTGCCACAATACTATATTCATGGTTAGTATATCCATGTAATTTTATAGATTTTTCATTAACGAGGCTATTATTCTTTATCCACGTCAATCGTCGAAGAACGGATAATTGAGGTAATTAAGATCTCTTACTGACATATCCATTGTTTGTTATTCTACCTGTTCATCTCACGATCACCCCGTGTGTTACGATCTCTAGACAGCTATTATTATTGGCTCATGAAATCCTGAAAACATTCCAACACACTCAATTGCATGAAAGAAAAAAGAACTTCTTTCACTAAAGGGGCATAAACAGTCAATGAAATGTCGGTTTTGATTCAAGAATTTTAAATTCTAATTTATATTTGAAGCAATAATTTAGTGATTTTACATTTTATAACTAAAATTTATCTTTGTTTTAAAATCAATATAAATATTTTATTATAAATTAATTATCATGTTTACCGGTTTCGAAGCTAACCGCTTCTTACCGGTAGACATTATAAGTAAGTTATTATAAAATATTTTCGGTGATTTTAAAACAAAGTTTTAATATATTATTAGATTAAAACCAATATTTGTAGCTTTTCCACTTTTTTTTTATTTGACCAGCGACCGGGTTTCGTCGTTACCGACATCATCAGACTGGTGATGTCGGTAACGACGAAACCCGGTCGCTGGTCAAATAAAAAAAAGTGGAAAAGCTACAAATATTGGTTTTAATCTAATAATATATTAAAATGCAATTCCATCACGAAGTGTCAGTGGATAATATAAATCTACTAAACAAAGTTTTATTTTAATTATAATTTTTAATCCTATTTCTCAAAATCAGCTTGATACAGATACTGATCAATACATATAAATATACAGAAAAATATTTTAGTTTATATTAGTTTTGTGGTATGGTAATACGACACCCTTCTTATCATTCATCGTTCACTTTGTATATTACCACTTTTAAAAACAATATTTTATGACTACCGGTTACGGAATAATCATTCAATCATGAAGTCAAACAATGTCCACATTTGACCTAATGATGGAATTATTATTCCAAAATCGGTAATCATGAAGTAGTATTTTTTTAAGTAGTTTTACACAATGTAAACAATGAATGATAAGGAGAGTGTTATATTAATAAATATATTTCCTGGTATTGTTTATTGACCGAAAGATAAAAAATTGTCAATACTGCATAAAAACAATGCAACATAGTGTTTATCTTCGATATACATTTTTTTAGATGGGAGTGGCATTTATTATTTGCGTTTCTTATTATATACAAGGTTAACAGCGGATCTAGCGGATTTTTGTTTCTTTTAGATAAAAAAAATTGTTTGATTTTAATCTGTCTTAGGAACTAGAAGGTTAAACTAGTAAAAAACAAAAAAAAAATAAAGAATTACGTAAATAAAGTAAATATGTAAAAGAAAATCACCCACAAACAAAAACAATAAATAAGTGTGAGTCCCTCTCCAAGTACAAGAGCTTAGGTCTCTTTATTGAATGAAACTGCGTAATTAATTTTAAGATTGTAAAGAAGAAATGTCTTGAAATATTTTTTTTTTAAATCTTAGTCAGCCATGTTTTATTTACAACTGCATAGTATTAATATCAATAATTATTTTAACTCTCATATAGCTTTATAAATATATCATTAATTGATTCAGCAGTCACATTTTGGTAATATCTATCCATATTTTATTTACTTTTACTTGGTAAATACTACTATTTTTAATAATCTATTGTGACATGTCGCTCACTCCTTTCAAGAACGTCATAAATCAAAATTCGTAAATTTTCAGTTGTGCATGTTTTCGGAATGCCCAGAAAATGAACTATTTCCCAGCAAAAGAGGCATATTTTAAACTTAATATTTACCCGCCACAGGGCAAAAAATGTTGCTTTTGCATTTTTAAGAAAAGGTGTTGTGTGATTATTTTTATAAGTATTTTTCAAATTAGGAAAAAATCTTCAGATTTTACCTTAAAAGATCTGTTGCACAGTAAAAATTTCAATAAGTGGCTTGATATTTATTTTTAATACATTGTGTTATATTTTTAAACTTAAAAAACGTTCTCCTGAAAAATCAAGTTTTTTGATTTATGACGTTCTTGAAAGGAGTGAGCGATACACAAGTTTATAGACTCTCGATTATCCGGAATCGTATTAATCGAGCAACGGATTAAAATGACGTATTTTTTTAAAAATCTGTGAACTTTTATTGATGTGTTTCGATGCATTCCGCATAATTTACCAACACCATTTTTAAAACCACGGTATTTAAAAATGATACAGAAGACATCGAAACACGTGTCACAATAGATTTTTAAAAATAGTGGTATTCATCAAGCAAAACTTAAATTATAAAATATGTATTGTAAAATATGCCCTCAATATGGGCAAACTCAATGAGAGCACATTTTTGTAAACTGTAATGTGTATGATAAAAATATTTATTTGAATAAATAATTAAAAAGATGACAAGTGAAAATTTAGAATCTAAAACAATTTATTAAATATAAAAAAAAAGTCACAAAGCTTGTTACATATTAGAATTTCCAATACCTCGCAAGTTATGAGATGCTTCGAACAGGGTAAAGTAGCAATTAGCAGATCCGACTTTATTCACTGTACCAAATATACCACATCCCTAATAGCTCAAACTAAAATCTGCTTAAAATATAACCTGCCTCGCGAGAAAATAATTTAAAGGCATTGTTGAAAGTTCAGTTCTGCTTAAAGCCTGTTCTAGGCGCAGACAGCAGTGAACCGCTTGGTCCCAAAGCAATGGTTACCCCGCAGAGTATTTTCACTTTGGTGGAATTAAAGCAAATAGGCGCTTAGTCAAAAAGGCTATGTTGTTTCTGCGAGGATGAACAAACACGCTATCTTAACCCTTCGGCTACCACGACTTTAGGGGTTACTTTGCTAGAAATACCGTGATTTAAACCTAAATAATTCAAAAGTAAAACATGTTCGGTAATTTATAAACACTCCGTGACATTGTGGAAATCAATTTGTTTTTGACGCACGACAAAAATATCTCTTGGATATTTAGTTAACTAAATGTATGTTGTAAAAATTCGACCAAGTAAATGCTACTTGCTTAGTGTCCACCTCCTTTTTAAGCCGTGCGCAAAACACTGAAGATCAAACGACTCCCAACCTAATTGACGACATCCGGTGTTGAAAGAAATAGAGTAGGGGTGCGAGTAATTAACAAATAAAAAATATTTGATTTTTTCTAGTTATGATATATATGTATTATATATTATTTATTTAAACTAAAAATATTGCACGTTGTTTATTAACCTTGATCTCTAAAAATGTATCTTTTAGAATAATATCTCAGCTTTACACAACTTTTCACAGAAATTAAATTGGTTTAATGTACTTTGTTCTCCTAGTTCCTCTTTAAGTTTTTTGTAACTTAAATTTTTGTAATATTACAAGAATATCGATGAATAACTTATTGAAAGAAAAAAAACATAGTATGAATCGAAATTTTTTGCACAAACCTGAAGGAATCCCTAATATATTGTCCAAAATGCATCTGATACTTTTATAAATCATGACGTCAGATCCGACGGATCCGGTATTTCTCGCTAGAGTACCAAAAACCTTTCGGATTTCGGTAACCAAAGTGTTGAGAGTGTTACCATAAGGCTGTTTACTTTAGCGGGCCAACTTGCCGCTGTCGTATTAAATATTTCTTAATGGGATGCTTTTACATAAATGTGCTTCTCTTGTCTAATTACCTGAATCACTTTGTTGACTTTGCGTAAAATTGTGCTCGTCCGGCCAAATGTCGCTAAAGCAAAAATGTAGCTGTGAAAATTTGTAGAATATGTAAAAATTCAGTTTATCAGTTATAAGTTTGCCACAATAACTAATTATTTTCAGCATTATGAAAAACAGCTAATATAAAGCTGCTCGTCATCAATCTGTCATTCTTACTCTTCCTAAAATAAAACTAGTTTCTATTTTCACGTATTGATGAGAACATCTTTAGTTCTCCAATAAATAAATTTAAAAGTGGTCGCATCAAGTATTTTATTAAACTAACTAACCAACTAAGCACCACACCGCTCCCTGCAGCGGTAGGCATAGAGAATAAAACACCACACCAAAATGTCTTTACAAACTATCTTCGCTCTTCTTCACATTCATGCATCTCCGACTCCTAACCTGCCCACCTGTATTTGAAATACTTGAAAATCTCAAGTTTATCTCAGTCTTCCTCTGCTCCTAATTTCATCTCTATTCGCCTCATAAATTTGTATTACTACTCTTTCTTCACTCATTCGATTCACATACCTAAACCATCTCAAAACACATTTCTTAATTTTTTCGATAATGCTCATCTCATCTTCCATTCTTTCCTCATTTTACCATTTGATCGTCTATCATACATCGTTTTGCTGCACACTCGTCTGAGAAAACGCGTTTTGACTGTATACAATCTATTTTTTATCCTCACAAAATATAGCCAAAGCATGGAACGCATTCACAAAATGTCACTCATCATCACTCTGTCATTCTTATTCTTCTTAAAATAAAAACTGTTTGAATTTCCAACATTTTTAATTGTATTCAAATACTTGTTCACAAATCTGGGTTTCTCCACTTAAAAGTTATTTTACATTTTTGATATCTCAACATAGATGAAGATGAATAGACACGTGTGTAAAGTGATCGCTTATCCAGCCTTTGACAGGTCGTAAGACTTCTATATTCTTCTTCATCTATGTTGCGATGTCTTTTTTTGTATTTCCACTTGTTGATCTGTAGTTCAATGTGGAAAGATTGAAGATTTTTTACAAACACAGATCGGTATGGCGTAGGTACTATTTTCTCTGCTTACTCCTACGGTGAACCGGCGTGACGATTAGTTAGTTTATTATACCAATCCTTGGCCAACATTGGGGATTGCGAAATTCAAGCTCAGATTAGTTCAATTATTTCCAGAACCCTTTACAACATGACATAGAAATAAAACACCGAAATCCGTCTTTATGGTGTCGTTAATGAAGAAAATAAACGTCTCCATGTCGATAAATCAATATTTAATGCCATCATAATGACTAGTTCATTATTGATTAACGACGCTTTTGACATGTGTTCGACTGTCATATATTTCGGGTTATTTCAGTTTCGTGTTTTGACAAGGTTGTGTTGCGATTGACGATCGGTCAATATTTATAATAGGCGTCCCAAATTGAGACGAAGCGTCTATAGTTTTTTTACGATGGAAGATGGATATCTGAGCATTCCAGGTCTTACGACCTGTTATTTATTTGGCTTTCTCAAGTTTACAACCATCTTATGCACTTATGTAACGCTAAACATTCTGCTCGGTGATTGAACATCCATTTTGCATGAATAACCATCATGCCGCTTTCTCGTATGGATAGGCAGAGAGATTAGAATGCCTCACCAATCTGTCTTTGCAAATAACTATCGCCTCTTCCATATTCATGCATCTCCTCATACATACCCGCCGATTGTTCTGACCTCTGACCTGACCAATATTTTTCAATAGATGTCTTTAGTGAAGTTCTAGTGATTCAAGAACAATGTTTCAAAATGGGTTCATTTATATAAAACTTCCAAGAATTTGAGTAGTGTGGTTGTGAATAATGGGTAGAATTGATGAATATTACACGTATGTAAAGTGATGACTTAAACCAGACTATGACGGTCGTCAGCCCCGTCCCAAATGCCCAGACTTCCATATTCTTCTTCATCTTTGATGAGATGTCAAAAATAATATTTTTCAATTGGTTAAGAAGGAATTAAATAAGGACTGATTTAAAAGTAATACTTATCATTTATGAGGGGAATGTGGCTGGTAATAAAAGCAAAAGAAGACCGAGGAAAACTTGGCATGATCGAGTATTTCTAATGCTTGGGTATGGTCAGGTCAGATTTTGGAATTATCGGCGGGTAAATATGAAGAGATGCATGGCTGTGGAAAAGATGAAGATTGTTTTGCAAAGATCGGTGTGGCATTCTATTGTGTTTGTCTACCCCAGCAGGGAAGCGGTGCGATGGTTAGTAAGTAAGTTTTTTTTTAAGCCTGTTACGTCAAATTTCTTTAAAACGTGATATTTAAGTAAATAACTAAGCAGTATGGTAACATTTTGAGTGTGTCCAAATACTTGTTCACAAAATCTGGATTATCTCCAATTACAGGAGTTATTTTCATATTATTTTTTGACATCTCATCAAAGATGAAGAAGAATATGGAAGTCTGGGCATTTACGGGGCTTACGACCGTCATAGGCTGGTTTAAGTGATCACTTTACACACGTGTAACATTCACCAATTCTACCCATTATTGACAACCACACTACTCAAATTCTTGGAAGTTCTATATATATGAACCAATTTAGAAACCTTGTTCACAATCCAGGATTCGGATCTCACATACTAATATAAGAGTTTCTGCTTAATAAAAAGCTTTTTTACATCTCACCAATAGATGTCTCTAGTGAAGTTCTAGTGATTCATGAACAGTGTTTCAAAATGGGTTCATTTATATAAAACTTCCAAGAATTTGAGTAGTGTGGTTGTGAATAATGGGTAGAATTGATGAATATTACACGTATGTAAAGTGATGACTTAAACCAGACTATGACGGTCGTCAGCCCCGTCCCAAATGCCCAGACTTCCATATTCTTCTTCATCTTTGATGAGATGTCAAAAAGAATATTTTTCAATTGGTTAAGAAGGAATTAAATAAGGACTGATTTAAAAGTAATACTTATCATTTATGAGGGGAATGTGGCTGGTAATAAAAGCAAAGGAAGACCGGGGAAAACTTGGCATGATCAAGTATTTCTAATGCTTGGGTGTGGTTAGGTCAGATTTTGGAATTATCGGCGGGTACATATGAAGAGATGCATGGTTGTGAAGATTGATTTCAAAAGATGGGTGTGGCATTCTATTGTGTTTGTCTACCCCAGCAGGGAAGCGGTGTGATGGTTAGTAAGTTTTTTTTTAAACCTGTTACGTCAAATTTCTTTAAAACGTGATATTTAAGTAAATAACTAAGCAGTATGGTTTTACGAAAACAGTTCCTTAAACTCGAAGCTCTGTGATCATTCTACTGAGCACAATACGCCTTTATCTTACGGCAAGTTTTGCTAATTACCACTGTAACTTGTACAACTACAGAAGTTAGTAAACCTGTTCTGTAATGAATACTCGCATAAAATGTGTACAAAGAACGGAAAAAGTTAATTTTCTCACAGAAAGAAAATATTAATTACGGCGGATCTGCCCGTTTATAACGAGATCAGAAGATAAAACAAAGCTTTTTCCATGAAACTTTAACGATTGTCTGGAATCACTGTATTAGAAACAAGAAACAAACAGCAATCCACGAGACAATCATTGTGAGTCAAAACTTAGAAATCCAACGCCTAAAAGTCGAATAGAAAAATACAAGGCACGGGGAAAATCATTATAAAATAAAAGTGGACTGTAAGAAGATACAAAACATTTTCAAAATACTTTGATAATTATATCAAGATAATTGAAGGATTTAATAAATCAACAACTATTTGCTTTTATCCACTTTTATTGTTTTTGACCAGTGACCAGGTTTTGTCGTTACCGACATCATCAGACCGATGGGAGCCTAATAATAATTGCATGTTGCATACACAACAAGGCTGGGGTTTTTTAAAATGGAAAATGCATTTATTATTTACCTTGCGTATTATGTAAAAGTTTCAAAGATCATTCAGTGTATTTTTGGTTTTTCTATCTTAAAAAAAATATTTCATTAATTGATTCGGCAGTCACTTTGTGTTAAAATCTATATATTTTTAATTAATGTTTTACTAAGTAAATACAACTATTATAGTGGTATTAACCAAGTAAAACATTAATTTAAAAATTTAAAAAAGTTTAGTTTTAATCTGTATTGGGAACAGGAGCAATAATTTAGTGTTACTAATCAGGAACTTCTTAGCATTTGCTCATTGCTGGGAGATATCTAGGATTGAAAACAATAATTTTATTGATATTTTTTTTTCATTAATCAATTATTTTTAATACTGGGAGTTGCGTGAAAACATTATTTCTAATTTTTATGATGCTTTTAATTTGACTAGTAATTTTATTCATAACATCTTACATACATTAAAAAGATCTCTGATAAATAATAAGCCTACCAATAATGGGTAGAGTTCCAAAAACTTGAGTCGTGTTGTGAGAATGTTGAACTGCAAAACTCAAAATTACAGTAAATTATAAGATGACCTTTAGGTGATTTTTCACGAAATCGGCGCCATATAAATTGGACATATTTATTATTATTATAAGGATTAGTAAAAACTTAGGAGAGGCCTGCTTTTGTGCTTTATTGAAATGCACGCCATCGACATATAAAGTCAGCATGATAAAAAAAACTTTTTGTCATAAATTACTATGACGAGTCATAGAGTAGCCGTATGGTAATGTTATTTCCATTAGTGATGTTATATTCATGTTAAAAATTCAATCAATAAATGGCCGAACGCGTTCGTAGCGATGGAGGAAGGCTTAAGTGTGATCGATCGGAATCATAATTCCTGAGCGGTTTATCTGTACATCAGACAGAAGAAAAATCTACCTACAAAGTCTGAAAGGAAAATCTGTAATACAATATTGGAAAATGTTTCTCGAAGCGAGTCAAGTATTATTTGTTACGTCGAGCTGAATTTTAAATAAATCCCTAACTCGGAAACAAAGATAACCGAATTTTATTATCTTTGTGACGTCTTGTCTTAAAATTATTATTTTATCATATTTTCTTCATAAACTTGGATTATGGTAAAATATAACAAATTACGTTGAATTTGTTTATTGTTAAGAGATTTTTTAGATTAAGTTTAAAATTAGTTAGATTAAGGTTGGTTTGGATAAAAAAAAACTAACTTACCATCACGTCGCTTCCGTTTTTATTTTATATAACTGATTTCAGTTCACCTGTTTTCAATATATTTCCAGCAATCACTCTCCTTTCTAAATCATTATCAATCTTTCCATCCCTCCAAAAATATACGAAATCATCATTCAAAATTTTCCTATGTTATACTAAACAACATAAGAATACAAAATTTTAATCACAGGATTTTTGGTGTTTCTATTTATTTTAACACATGCAAGATCCTAAACGGATTATTTTACATACTGTTGGCTGGCTGGAAACTTAATTTTTTTTAATTATACAGTTTATAATTTGACTATTTATTTTATATACACGTTGGATGTGTCCAAATATGTATTCAAGGATTCTTAAACAAAGAGTTGAACAAGTGAAAAAACCCAGATTTGTGAACAAGGACTCGGATACATCAAAAATATTGTGAATTTAGAATATTTAAAATGCATTCAAGTGTACATTTTGGTACACTTGAATGGACATATAAAATATGAAACTCTTATGCACAGATAGGTACACCTTAAGAACAAAGATTCTGCCTTAACACGAGAAAATCTTTTGTTCAAAAATGTTTCACAGCATTTCGTAGTCGGAATGGATATTCAGCGAAATTATTATAGTACCACGTAGTAGCATTCATCTAGTTTTCCATTTAGCACCTTTTTGTATGCAAGCTTTTCCGCGGACCGAACACATTTCCCGGAAAATGGACAAATTTCCAACTGAAATTCTGTTCCATCATGGAGGTGACAAAAGCCGTTATTTTAAAATGAATGATTCCATTAATAACTTTAATCCACTCCCTCAAAAATTGGACCAACGGGACGCTTGAAAATTCTTAGAGTTTTAAATGTCGAGTTTGACCAAGAACATGATTAAAAAATGTACATTTTTATTTTATTTATTATTCTGGCATTTACTTTGTGTTAAGACATAATGATATTATTAATGAAAACACTTGTTTTTTTACCACTTGAGTTTATTTTATGACGACTAGTTTCGGAAGACCTGAAAATGGATGCTTAGCTTCCGAAACTAGTCGTCATAAAATAAACTCAAGTGGTAAAAAACAAGTGTTTTCTTTATTAATATGTATACGTTTACAATGATTAAAGAAAACACTTGTTTTTTACCACTTGAGTTTTATTATAGACTACATGTTTCAGAAGTTAAACTTCCATCATTCAGGTCTGTATAATAACTTTTTTTTTGTTTTCTTTAATCATTGTAACATGTCTTACCACAAAGTTAATTCCGAAACAATAAATAAAATATGTATATTTTTAACTAAAAAACTAACTATCACACAGCGTCACGGCAGGGGTTGGCAGAGAGAACAGAATGACACATAAATCTGCATTTGAAAACAATCTTCGCATCTTCTGCATTCCATCTCCTCATACATACCCGGTGATTATTTCGACTCCTGACCCGACCATATCTAAGTATTAGAAATACCTGATCATGCCAATTTTTTCTCGGTTTTTTTCTGACTTACTTAAAATAAAATAATATTCATCACAGTAAATGTATGAATAATATTACATTTCTGTTCACTTCATTTAATTCTAATTGTAATGCAGTTACTAATAATAAAAGTGGGAAAAACAAAACAGTTGTAGTTTGAATATAAAAAATACATTTCCAGTGTCAGTACAAAACTGAAATATAACAATATGATCCATATTCGTCTTCATCTCTGTTGAGATGTCAATATGTGGACAAACCCAGATTTGTAAGCAATGTTTGGACACACTCAAAATATTGTAAACATGATGTGTTTGCATCAGTGAAAAGTATCTTATACAATTAAGAAATTTTCTATAATTTATATTTAAAGCACTAACTTTGTGACTTTCCATTTATAATTAAAATTTAGCTTTGTTTTAAAATCATTAAAAATATACTTTCATGTATACTTTTATATAGTTTTATAGTGACTTTAAAACAATGTTACATTTTAATTATAAAGAAATTTTATATTTTAATCATAAACAAACGTATTACATTCTGTCTTTTCTCACTACATATCGTTAATGCCTGCTCTAAGATAAGCAGCATATATTATTTTCTTTATAAAATACTGCATAATTTAGCCTAAGTTTTAGTTTTTCTTAGCTTTGTCGAATATGCCCAATATCTTGTAACTAATTATAATCTAGAAGAAAACAAATTATTGAAGGTACGAAGTACCATAAATATGCAGATGTTTATGCAAAACTTATGAAATCATCTTGACTTGTTCAAGTAAGACAAATTGCTTTCTGCAAGTTCTTTATGCTCGAAGGTTCGGTTCAAGTATTTATTTAAGCCTACTTCTCTCCCTCCCTGCCTGCTTTCGATATGAAAAACCGAGTTAATGGTTTTATAAGACGTGGGAAAACCCTGAACTCCTCCGGTCGAGATTAAACGATGTTTTTTTCTACCTTGGCAAAGTTAAAAAGTTCAATCTGTTAAAGTATTGAATTATTTTTACCCTAAGGTCTTGTAAATTCTATTATCATCAAAATCCGTGTACCAAGAAACGAAATGGTCTTTGTATCACGGTTTTTTTTTTAATATCTCAACATTGATGAAGAAAAATATAAAATTTTTAATTTAGGTTTTACTTGGTGTATACCACTATTTCTTAAAATCTATTCCGAAACGTTTTTCGATACATTCCGCATTGTTTTCAACGGTATTTGAAAATGATGCGGAATGCATCAAAATACGTGTCACATTAGATTTTAAGAAATAGTGGTATATACTTCTTCTTCTTATTATTATTATTATAGGCCTTGCGGCCTGTTTTTAATTGGGATTAGCCTCCTGCGACGTCGATTCCCAGCTATCGGCCCATCTCTTTGGTGGTCTGCCCGGGAGTCGTCTACCATGGGGTTGGCCGTACAGTGCGATGTGGGGGGGGGGGGGTCTGGATGGTTCCATTCTCCTCACATGCGCATACCATTGTCTTCTTTGTTGCCTTCCCCACCTAACGACATCTTCGATCTCGCATATTTCCCTGATCTTGGCATTTCTCAATCTATCTCGAAGACTCTTGCCTGTTATGCTTCGCAGAGTCTTCATTTCTGACACTCTAAGCGCGTTTTTTGTGTTTGGTATTTACTTAATAAAACTTGTATTAAAAATGGATATTTTTACTACAAAGCAACTACAGAATCAATAAATGGAATTATTTTTATCCTAAAGTCGAGTAAATTCTTTTACTAAGATAATTTGTTTACCAAGAACGAGATTTTTTGTAACACTTTTTTATTATTATTGATATCTTAACATAGATAAAGAAGAATATTCAAGTTTAGGAATTTTTAGGGCTTCCGACTTATCATTGGCTGGTAGAAGCTATCACTTAATTAGTACACGTGTAACTTTCGCCATTCTACTCAAATTTGGGAAGCTATATTTATGCTTTAATTGAAAAAAATTCCGCGTTGTACTTCTTCGGTGACATCTATAGTCAAATTAGTACGTTTGTGAATAATTTTTAAAATCCCAATAGAGTGGTTGTCATCCTAGGGTTGAATAATGAATTTTACCCGTGTTAATAACTTCGGATAAATCTTTTATTTGATTATGTAATAACAATTTACTGTGTGTGATATTAGTGCCTTAGTTCATAAACATTCATAAAAATAATTCGGATATTGCAGTGAAAAGAAGATAAGAGGCTTAACGCGGACAAAGGACGTATCGGCTGAGAGATTACTAGAAAGTTGATAAACACATAGTAATCTCTTCGATGCTTCTTCTAACGTGAATTTTCAAAGGAACAACAGACGTTCTTATATGTTCATCTTATTATATTGTGGTATACTCAGAAGTGAGTAGGTCCACGAACGCTAAACAAAACATATTAATTTTATTTATTTCCTTTACATTTTACATAATTTCAAATAAAAAAATACAATAATCTGCCCGCACTAAGTTTTCCAGTGCTAAATACACATTTTACAAAAAAAAAATACCTGTTAAGGTAAGAGCTGGTTATATTGCATTTATACATAATTTTTCAAAACTTTAATATTTTTAAAACATAATTAATTTTAAATAAAGTCTTATTCGAAGAGTGAAATATATAAGATAGATACTGATGACATAAGTGAAGAAATTTAGATCGTAGGACATTACTGCGATATAGGAAATAAGGAAGGAAGAGTAGGTATATGATTACATAGGCATTACAGCAATATAACAGTAATTTACTACCGTTCTAATCCTTATCCGCACCCAATGGTGCATAGGGCACTGCATCATATTAACGCAGTGTTTACTTGATCGTTACCTTCATGCAGGCAAAATGATCACTCCTGCGCTTCAGGGACGAGGCCAGGGTTATTTTTTTTAAATATCATACTGTAAAATCATCATAATTTATTTTCACCCTCCCCTGAGAATTGGTCACGCTAACCATCACACCATGGAGGCAGACATTTATTATCGTACTATTCTAAAATTCATGGGAAAAACTTAAAAAAGACTTAAGAAACTGGTAGTAACATAGACAGTTGGTTGTTAGTAGCAAGTGAATGATATCCCAGAAGAGGGTAATACCATGTAAACGAGTTAATCAGGTATTTTTTCAACGCAGCCTTCAACTTGAATTATAATATATACCAAGCGCCTGACGTCACAGAATACCACATAGCTCAGGATAGGCCAAGAAGATCAAGGAGTAGAATATGAAAATCGCTTCCGACTTTTCCGATAAAAACTAATGGTTACTTAAGCCGCTTTTGATAGACTTTGCTACTTTTCTTTAATATCCTTCCCAATTACAGCCCTCTTCCCTAACGGATTATTTGGGGATGCTCGTTCTCCCGTTTTAGGGTTAAATGCTGTTATTTACTGCGGCTTCACCATCCATACAGATCAAACTCCAGTTAACCCGGCAGTTAACTTTAAGTCGTCGATAAAGAAAGTTTAACTCGTTTATTTCCCCAGCGTTTGATGAAGATTTAGAACAAGACCTGACACTTAAAATGTCGATATATCTGAGTGCTAATTTGGCCTCGAAGTTCAAGATTTATATATTTCTGACCTCTATCTACACTCAGTGGTGCACAGGGTACCTTATCGGATTGACGTTGCGTTTACTTGACAGCTAATTATATGAGAGCAAGGCGATCAATCTTGCACTCTTAAAATTTTTTGACACGTTGTATTCTTCATTTTCATATGCTTCGCGGGTATACTGACAAAAAATGTTAACTCTAAAATCCCTGTTTGAATAATCCTTGTTATTCAAACCTTTTAGCCTGAATAAATACCACTTTTAAACTTAAAATTGAATTTACTTATAAAACCATATAAATATGATATATCAAACTATTGTATTTTGACAGTGGAACGTTAATGTGCATCATTAAGTAAAAATTGCATATTTTCGAATTAACGTTTTTTGCCAGTACACTCACGATTTTATTTCATTTGATTCTATAATTTGAAATACTTGATCAAGCCAAGTTTATCTTGGTCTTCCTCCGCTTTAATCATTTTCATTTGCCTTTTCAATTTGTTTTACTATTCCTTCACTCATTCACATCCTATCTCAATTTTAAACGCTCTTGGGACATTTACAAAATGTATATATATATATAATATATATATATATATATATATATATATATATATATATATATATATATATATATATATATATATATATATATATATATATATATATATATATATATATATATATATATATATATATATATATATATATATATATATATATATATATATATATATATATATATATATATATATATATATATATATATATATATATATATTTATATATATATATATATTTATATATATATATATATATATATATATATATATATATATATATATATATATATAATATATATATATATATATATATATATATATATATATATATATATATATATATATATATATATATATATATATATATATATATATATATATATATATATATATATATATACCCAGGACCTTCCGCATGGTAGCCATTCGCATTACCACTTTACTAAGAAGGTGGGCGTTTTATGTGTGTAAAATTACGATTTGTGTTCCAGTATGTTGATAATATGTTTCCACATCAAGTCCATGTATGAAATCGATAACAAACCCACCTGAATTATTTAAGATGTGCATTATTTATAACCCTAGAAGCTCCACTAACTCTATCGAAGACACAAACCATTAACCGATACGTCTGCTTCACGTCTGTGCGAAGGAGAAAATAAATAAACCTTCTTAGATATTAATATTCGTGTAAACTATAACATAAAGAGAATTTTCGATAAATAAAGAACAAACCTATTGATTGAAATTCTCATACAAAAACTCAATCACTCTAAAATTATGGTTTGTGAGAATTTAACAAAAACAGTAATTACTAAAAATTAAACGCTTTTTGAAGACCACTAATTGTCTTAAATATAATTGATTTTTTTACTCTTATATTTATTCAATTTTACCCTGGACAGGTACTTGAAGTGGAAGGCTGATCACCTTTCCTTTATGTGTTAATGATCAAGATAACACTGCATTTATATGATGCAGTGCCCTATGCACCATTGGGCTCAGATGAGGGTTTGAAGAAGAATAAATTAATAATGTTCGATGATAAAAATGGTGGTATTTTGCGTCATTGTTATAAAGATATAATATATACATTTCCATTATAAATTCTACCATGTAAAATTGTTACGTTTTGACACAGGATTGGTCACGTTTTGTCACAATTTTAATTAATATTTCGATGGAAAACAGTAAACAGAGCAGATTTGCAATTAAAGGATTTTTGTGCAATATTGGAAATGTAACTTTTTGGTGAGGACCTCCACATATGTAGACATATAATATCTTGAACAAATATACCTAAACTCGACATTTCATTGAAACGGTGGTTAAGTAGGAAGGCATGCGGACAATTATCGCTAACAAGCGAGATCCAGAATCCAGAGCAACGTGTAGATAAGGCGCACAATATACACACATCTCTCCCACACAGCTTACCTTGAAGGGTCACCTCGGCGCCTCCCTCCTCAGTCTTCCTGCGCCCCTCATCTCCTGGTAGTTTCCCCTCCTCGGCGCCGCGAACATTGTCTACACTAGACTTGTGTTTACTAATCTTCTCGGAAGATACAGTAGAGTTGCTCTGGAAGCGCCGATTGATCCTCCCCGCCAAGAGAGCGATCGGACTCGAGTGATTGGACCCGCTCTTCTCATTCTCAGTCCTTATGGCCACCACCTTGCTCTCGACCAAAGCCGCTAGGACCGTTTCCAGGCGAGCCACATCCAGAACGCTCTTGGCAAACTCTTCCTTCTCGGCTGGAATCAAGTCATCCGTTGAAACTGCCTTGTCAGCCACTTCTATGATTTGTCTCATCGTTCATGCGGCTGACCAGGACTTCGTTCGGGAAACCCGGCATTAGTGGGGAAATTTAAATATTTACATTCGCCGGCGCGTTCACTTTGATTTCACACTTTATCCCAAACAACTATTTAGCACGAATCTCAAATAAACTTACACCTCTTCATTCTCTAGTAAAAAAATCTTACGATTGTATAATTTTCAAATACACCAGTTGGATTAGTCACTGCACGTTTATGCTCTGGCGCATACTCATTGCGAATAGCCGACGGATCACTTTCACAGAATAAGCGATGGTTAAATATAACGACATCGAGTTCAGCAGAACGTCTGTTTTGCCGGTGACATTATTGTCACATACCGTTGAAATAGTCGGTAATCTGAATATCCTCGTAAATGCCGTTCAAATAACGCGATTTTCCCTTCAATATCTCTCATTCGCCGCCCTTTTTCCGGGCAGTCCCAAATATTTTTGCGGAATGACTCTCCTGACGGAGCGGCCATTGATTGCCAATTTTCTCAAATGTCTAGCTCCTGTAGATAGGCATCGTGGTCTATTATCGTCCCGCCCTAGGAGCGGACTTGCAGCTGCATCTCTCGGATGATTGCATGTCGGTACTTCCTAATACAAACAGATGCCGATGTTGACCGGTATTGTTCGATATTCGTCCATTATTGATGACACAAGGGACTCGACCGAACTGGAAATTAATAGAAAATTATTAGTTTTTAATAGATTACAAATTTGTAATATGGTTCATAATATCTTAAATAAATTGAAAAATGTATTTACACATATACTGTTGTTGAGTTCTTTTCGTATATTAGTTATAATTTTGATATAGACTTATATAATGATATACAATCCGTAGGGTCAATAATCAAATATATTATCAGACACTGGATTAATAATATAGTAAAAATTTATAAAATTAAATAAATTATAAATAAAACACTTGTTTTTTACGTATTACGTTTTTTATGTATTATTTTCTTTATTAGTTTCGAAAGTTACAGATGCTTCCATCTATGGGTTTAAACCATGCAGAAATTAATGAAAAATTAAGATGAATTTAATGTTTTTATTTAAACCCGTAGATGTAAGCATGTGTAAAAATATAGTATGCAAGTAGTAAAAAACAAGTGTTATATTCGTATATTTACATTTGAATTATGTTATACCACAAAGTGAATACCGACACAATAAATAAATTAACAAAAAATCCAGAAACGGAAGTTCTGAGACTATTTTCATAATTATGATTAATATAACAGTTTTCCTGAATCGGTTATAAAATAACGATTATCTACGATAAGTACATATTAAAATAATCGTTTTTGTTAGTGCCATACCAAATTAGATTAACGCACGATATATTAAAGGCCTCCCCTTGGTAAACTAGTGGTATCTGATGAAACTATTACGATGTCACGCGAAAAAGGGTTCATAATAACTCACTTTTTTTAGATTATTTTATCGTTGTAAATGTGAAAATATTACCGTAAACCAGTGTTGCCCAACTTTATTTGTACCATGCCTCACATCAATGATTCATATTTTACCTATCAAATTTTTATTTACTTTAAAAAAATCTCATTAGTAAAATTATTGCTTCAAATTAAAAAATTGCATTTATAGGGTGGCACAAAACTAATTCCCCTATCGGAAGATATTTTAACTTTTGCAAATGGCGTCGTACGTCAATCAAATTTGAAATTTGTGAACTAGACTGCTGCAGTATACAAACAAATTAATAAAACGGGCACAAATATGTATCAATACTGACGGCAGCCACTTGTCAGATTTCATCGTTTTCTATTTACGAGAAAAATTAGGAAAGTCCAAATAAAGATTTTCATTACTCAAAACATTATTTTTTATTTAATAAAAAAAGTTATTCAAAAACAAAATTGAATTCTTTATTTTACGCCACCCTAAATCTATTTGTATGCTACAGCTGTCTAGTTTACAAATGTCAAATATGATAGCCATTTGCAAAATGATAACATTTTCCGAAAGTGTGATTAATTTTGTACCACTCTGTACAATATATCCAATCATTATTTAATTTTAAAAAATAAAAAATATGTACAAATTTGTATTTGCTACTCGAAAGAAAATAAGTGCGATCCTTGGGTTTGATATGAGCTGCAAAGAGTTTTTATGTGGTGTGCTAATTTGGAAAATGCATTTTTCGTTGATGCACAAATATTAATGATTTAACGCATTGCCCCCCAAGACATTCAAATTGCCCCCCAGTGGGGCGCACGCCACATGTTGGGAATCACTGCGCCTCAAACTATGACCTCTAGTTTGTAATAATGTATGTAATTTGCTCCGGTATTTGTATGTACTACATTTTGTGATAATCAATATTATTACAGTGAAACGTGTTGTACCAATTAATGATTTTTACTTGTTTTACAAAAATGTTAGTAATATTAGTATATGGTAACAACTCATCGAGATTTTAGTCTACGGATTTCGATACATACCCGTCTCTTCGTCAGGACAATAACTACACTACTAAATTAATAATACTCCATTTCATTATCATAGCACTATTCACGCATTTAAATCAGCACAAAATATTAATCACATGCGTTTTTGGTCGATGTGATTTCCAACATTCACTAAGGATTGCAGAACAACTAACAAAACAAAAGCCGAGATCTAACACGCATTAAGGATGTTTGTCAAAATAGGTCAGGGTTATACAGGTTGAAAGGAGTAGGCGGGGTCTTAAGTCGGTGGTGACAAATCTTGATTAATCTATATAAAATAATCAAAAAGTGGACTTATAGAACATAGATGTTTCGGCCAAAATCTGTGTATTTTTCAGAATAATTTATGTATTAAAATAGTATTAATAAATGTACGCGAGAAGAACAAAGAGATGCAGTTCATCGACTTATATTTTAGTATATTACTTGTATAGTACTTATATTTTAAGTATATATATTTAATATTGTCCCCACCACGTGTAGCTCCTTTAAAATCGTATATAAGGGGTGGCGGACAAAATTTTGTGTGCTCAGATTAAATAATATTCAAAACGTGTATACGCCGCGCTCGCTCTGTTTTTATATTGGTGTCGCTTTGTTCTTCTCGCCTTAATAAGTTTGTAATTTTCGATATATTTGTGACCCTATGTTCTTATAACTTTGTGATTTTTTAATAAATAAAAGATTGTCTTCATTTGCGCGTTTCCGTCTTCCTAATCAAAAGTGTTCCAGTACCGTTAGCAGTAACAATGGACTTAAAGAAGATATTTAGATATGGTTGATTTATCATAATATACTGGTACTATTATTTGAAGATGCAAAACTGCACTTTTTATATAGTCAAGAAAATCTATTTTGTAATCTAACCTTAATCGTTTCTAGTACCGTAGAACGGGGCTACGATGTGTTACTTGAGCCCAGTACAAAGAAAAATATTTAGATCTGTATTTGGTGTACAATAATGAACATATCGACATGATTCATTGTTTCCCTGACAGGTGACACTTATTGTCACGATACGTTCATTATTGTAGACCAAATACAGATTTATTTATTTTTGTACTGGGCTAAAGTAACACATCAAAGTTCAACTAGCCCCGTTCTACGGTATATTTGTAGATCATTAAAATATATTTTTCAAACAGTATATATTTTTGAAATTTAAATTTGACTTGATAAATACCACTTTTTCTTTAAATCTACTGTGACACGTATTTCGATACATTTCGCATCATTTTCAAACACCGTATGTGAAGTCTTAATTTTAGAGTTGCTCTTGGGACGTTGAAGGATAAGGAGAGGGGATACTGTTACTTGTACCAAGTAAAATTTAAATTAAAAATAATATATATATATATATATATATATATATATATATATATATATATATATATATATATATATATATATATATATATATATATATATATATATATATATATATATATATATATATATATATATATATATATATATATATATATATATATATATATATATATATATATATATATATGTGTGTGCGTGTGTGTGTGTGTGTGCACCACAAAGTGATGAATCATTAATGAAAATATATTTTATAAACAAAAAATAATAATAAAAAAATGACGGTGGTCACTTGATCAGTATATCCATAAAAACACCATGATCCGGACTTAATTCTATTTTTAGAGCCTGTATTAAGTTAATGTCATCAGAAAAAATAAAATGTTTTGCTCTCTCATCTAATATATATTTTCATTATCGTTGTTTATTTTTACGTTAACTTGAATGAATGGACAATTAAGAAAAGTAATTCTACCATTCGTTATTTTTTTTAGGTTGAATGGAATGACGTTAACCACTTCTCAATTGTAGTAAAATTGAAAATACTAAAAGATACAATAAAAAAAAACTACTTGATTTCAGCCCAAAAACGTACAAGAAAGTACGGTAAATGAAAAATAATAAATTTATAAACAATACAAATTAATGTCTCAATACGGGGTGTACCCAGTAAGGTATTCACATAATTAAAAAAATCTACGTAAATTATGAATACAAATCAATAATTATTTTTATTTTTTGGCTGATACTTTGTGACTTTATGAATAGAATTCAAAATTTGTTTATTAACCACATTTATTTTTGGTACTATTTTCCAACCGGTTTCGACAAGCACCTGGTCATGAATGCGATGGAAACTCTCAAAGTGGTTTTTGCAACAGTATAATAAAAAAGTACTTATCCCTGTAGATGACAAGGTCGAATCCGGTAACAAAAAAGGGCCAAAAAGTTCTAAAAAGGTTAAAAACTAAGTTTAAGTTTTATTTTACAAAGTAAAAAAATTATTACACAATAATTGAACTAAATTTTTCATAAACAAAAAATCAAACCTACATGTTTTAAATATATTTAATAATAATAAACCCTTATCCGCACCCCAATGGTGCATAGGGCACTGCGTCATATAAACGCAGTGTTATCTTGATCGTTTACACATGAAGGAAAGGTGATCGGCCCTCCGCTTCAGGTACCAGTCCAGGGCAATATTGAATAAATATTACAGTGAACAAAAACACTTATATTTATTTGACCCCTCTGGGAATTGAACCCGGGACCTCCAGAACGGTAGCCGAGCGCGCTGACCATTACACTACGGAGGCGGAAATATATTTATTAAGCTATAAATGTACACATAAATACTCCACATGTAAAACATAAATCGCATATTTTTTACGATGTAGATACAATCACGTGTGTTGATAATTCAATTTTATTTTATTATATATATTCATAATTAATAGGCATTCTTCATAACATAAATCAATCGCATCTTATAAACCAGATTGTTTATTTTTTTCGGAAATCGAAATAGCTTTTTTGTGTGAAAAATAATATGTTTATCTTCTAGCCGTAAACATAATACAAACTTTTATATTCCGAATACAAGATTAATCATGCGCGGATTGGAAACGGTTCGATAAACTTGTTAATAAAGTCCCGAATGTTACCGCCATTAAAACTTTAAATGGACTCACAGCAATATTTTTGGCCAATGTTTTCCTTGCATTCAATTTTACGAGGGTGCCAGACATGGATATATGAATTTCGGGATAGATGCATACAAAAGGTACATATTTTTTATTAATTCTCCTGTATTTTATGAATTAAGGAACAGCAATCGTCAGTTAAATCGTTGTAAAGAAATTCACTAAGCATAAAGATTAAATCTTTAATACGGAACAGTTAATTTTTTACATCACTTAATTTCATATTTGGATATTTTTCGAAAACATCAAAATGTTTTATGTAAAAATAAGAACAAAATTAGACAGATATCAACAATTTATGGAGATTTTTGAATTAGCTTTAAGTATTTTTCGAAAAAAAATCCTAAAAATAACGCTCTTTGCTGTATTTTAGACTAGGATATCCCTCAAAGTAAGTACCTACGTGAAAAGTTCTTTTTTTTATTAACTTTCTGTCATTTATGTATTTTCTGTTTGTTTGCCTTTTGCTTATGCAAAAAGTGTATTTTAACTAATATAATATAAATAATATATTTAAAATGTAACTTTGTTTTAAAATCACAATTAATATTTTATTATAACTTAAATATTATCTCTACCGATTTGGAATCTAACCGGTATACATTATTATTAAGTTATAATAAAATATTTATAGCGATTTTAAAACAAAGTTACATTTTAATACAAAATGGAAAATCACAAATTTAGTGCCTCAAATGTAAATTATATGTATATTTGAAATAATAATAATAATAATAATAACCCTGCAAAAAAAGCAGATTATGAAAAATCACCGTGCAGATGATAAAAAGTTCAATGTATGATTTTTTAAGTTATCTCATATAAAGCTAAATTAGATACTTGGACATCTTGCGGGAAAACGTGGTATATTATACATATCGAATACATACTGAACTTTCCGATTTAAACTAAGACATTCTTTAAAAAAAAAATTACGATAATAAGTAACATTGTTTTATTATTTGGCAGTCACCTAGTGAAGCGCCGTTTCCTTCAATATATTATTTTGATTTACAAAGAAAATAATAAAAATGAAAAACATTTTTGAACTGCGTTTAGCTTTATCATTTGATACATTATAAAAGCAATGCTGGAGCTAGAATCAGAAAAAATGGTAGATACGTGGGTGGGGAGCTGAATTCTTGCCTATATTAAGCTATTTAGGAAGTTCTCTCATTCACATTGTTACACGAATAAAAAAATACTACCGAAGCATTTTTGGAATTTATCAATTTTTCTTTCATCTATGGGTGCAGTTGTAATATGTGTACAAAGCAATAACATTATTTTGCTATTTATGCATTATTGCACGGAGCACGTCTGTGTTTTGAACTGCTGCACGTTTGATAGACTTTCCGAGAAGAAACCATTTAGCTTGATGCATTATTTCTGAACATTCCTGGTAAACAACATGACATCGCTACATGTTCGTATATTATTCAAAAGTAAAATGAACGAATTTGAAATGTATTATAAAATGAAGAACGGATTAACGCGGCGTTAGCTTGGTCATTAATATATACAGATTAAGTGATATCTAGAAGCAGAATATATTTGATAAGATTCAGATAACGTAAGTGAAAGAGCTTAGGGTGAAGTCCATTATGAGAAAAGCCTCCGTAGTGTAGCAGATAGCACACTTAGCTACAGTGCTGGAGATCTCGAGTTCAATTCCCATGAAGGGTTTAAAAAATACATAGAACACTGCATCGTATCGATGCAGTGTTGTCTTGATCGTTAATTGTTCGAAATCACGTTCATCAATCCTACGATCCTTGAGGCTTGTCAAGGGAAATATTGAATAAATATGAGAGTGAAAATAGCTTTTTTTGATCCCTCTGAGTATAGAACCCGGGACCTCCAACACGGTACTGAAACGTGATAACTACTACACTGCGAAAGCGAACAAACAAAATTACCAGTAAGTTACAAAGCAATGTACGATTATGTATTAAAAAATGTGCGTGACGTCACGAAACAAACATATTTGTAAAATATGTATTTTGAAAGTATCAGAATAATTAAATAGATTGGCTTATTTAGATAGGAAAATAATAACAAAATCAATAGACTATAATAGAATCTACTACAGGTGTCTCTACCGATATCCATCTTGATATACCATCCGCAGGACAAATATCCAGAGTCTGATAGAATTAATAAAAATTGTAAGATAGGAATCAGTGAGAAATTTTTATTTATTTTTAAATCTGAAAATACCACGTACTACCGTATTTAAGCTTTTTCGAAGTCGTTACCTTACTAAATGCCATATTTAAGCATTTTTAAGCACTAAATGCCATATTTAAGCGTTTCCCTTTGTACCTTTCTTCACGACATATTTAAGTATTACCCATATCGTAATCTTTATGAATTCCATATTGAAGGATTTCCCACTTCGTCTCCTTACTAAATGCCACATT
The DNA here is from genome assembly GCF_059751285.1 of Brachycentrus maculatus. Taxonomy (NCBI): domain Eukaryota; kingdom Metazoa; phylum Arthropoda; class Insecta; order Trichoptera; family Brachycentridae; genus Brachycentrus; species Brachycentrus maculatus. The sequence goes on along the minus strand of NW_028281186.1, from coordinate 559,568 downwards.
TAAGCATTTCCCGTTTCGTTACCTTACTTAATGACATATTTAAGCATTTACCTTATGCCATTACCTTACCAATTGTGTAAAAGTAACACTTTAATTAATAAAAAAAACCTCTTCAAATCACTTTTTAAATGATATTGTAACCACATATTCAAAACTCTCATAACCTGGATGGATTCTTAATAACACAAACTTTTCATAACATTTTTTTAGATTTTTCCGTGTCGACATAAAATAAATTTCACCGAATTGAAATGTCACTTTTGCGCAGTGTTTTCATTTTTTTCCGATAGTCAAATGACATTTTTTCCTTTGTACTTTTTTAAGTTTCAACTGTGATCGATATTGTATGGAAAATACCGTTCGCTGCAAAACTGATGCGCTGATGCAAACTATCACACAATTTCACTTATTTTGGCTTGATATTTTATATTTGAAAAATATATAAATTCATGGTTTGAAAATTATTCAAATGGCCGCAAAGGAAACTTTATAAATAATTGTGGCACTTAGGGCCATTTCCGCTTAAGCGACATTTCAATTAATCTGAATATTTAGTTAGAAAAACGTATAATAGGATTTAAGCTATTCTGACTCTTGGGTCTTTATTAAAGCTCAAAGCTTAAAAGTAAGATATAGTAAAATATATGTTAAAAAATGTGTAACTAACAATCATTACATCCATCATTTTATATATTTTTTAAAACCTTTGTCACTCTCACCCTTTCCTACTTCTGATAACAAAAAAAGTATTATACATTATTGTCCCCGCATCCTCAAAGGTACGATCGCCAAAAGGAGTGTGCTGCTTTTTAGTTAGTATGAAGTTTGAACTAACAGAAAGCAGATGTTGTGTAAAAGGGTGAGATGTCCATCAGCCAATTCGTATAGACTACATAGTCATTTAAAATATTTTCAATTTAAGTTTCTAGTGTGTAGTTTCTATAAATAATGGTATTTACCTAGTAAAATTTAAACTGAAAATGGATTAATATAACCATAAAGTGACTGCCAAATCAATCAATGAAATTTCAAATATTCTCCAGCGGTATTGTGATTCTTAAACTGAAGCTAAAAATGGATGTTAACTTTTTTTCCGCATTATAAATTTATTTTACGATTTTGGTGAATAATCTTATTTCTCATATTGTTTTTAAACATTTTTTTAAAGAAATAACCCGCAAAGCCCTCTATTTTTAGAAGCTTGTCTGTAGGTAGGAAAGTTAGGATAGGAAAGGTAAATGTGAAAAATACATCATAAACACCCATACCAATTGAAGATAAATCTTTTTTGAATTTATTTTGCAATTGGCGGGAATCGAACTCGCGACGCCAGTTTCGCAGTCGAGTGTCTACCCAACTACGCCCCGGTGCCTGCACATCTCAACATAGATGAAGAAGGATATGGAGTCTGGGCATTTACGGAGCTTACGACCGTCATTGGCCGGTTTAAGTGATCACTTTACACACGTGTAACATTCACCAATTCTACCCATGATTGACAACCACACTACTTAAATTCTTAGAAGTTCTATTTATATGATTTCGAAACATTGTACACGAATCACTAGAATTTTCACTAGAGACATCTATTGGTGAGATGAAGAAGTTTTTTTTAAGAATTTGACTCCTTTAACTCCTATAATTGGAAATTATCCAGATTTGTGAACAGGTATTTTGATACACTCAAAATGTTGTTAATCTTATTTCTTACGCTATTCTTAGAATCGTTAAAAAGTTAACATCGATTCCATCAGTGAAAACATTTTTTAAGGATTTATATTTCGCTGAACTTTTAAAGTGTTTTCGGATAAAACGACCCGCGTATATAAAATATGTACATATTACATGGCTGTCTACTTCCTGTTATATGAACATTTTCCATCTCAGTCTGCTAAGCGCTGGAAATTGCAAAGAATTTCCCGAAGGTTCTGAATCAAACATTCCACCCTCACTTTAAAAGCCACTATCTCAGGATGTGCTCGATCGTACCTTTACTTGATCCGTTAAACCTACATAATTAATAAAGGCGGGGAAAGAAAATTAGGTATTGTGGTATAAATAAATAAATAATAAAAAAATAAGGAAAACATTGTATCTTTTTGAGGTCTTAACATTGATGAAGAACAATATGGAAGTCTGGGTATTTACAAAGCTTATGAGTTGTCGTGGGCTGGAAGTGAGGACTTTATACACGTGTAACATATTGCTCACTCCTTTCAATAACGTCTTATATAAAAAAAACTTGATTTTTCAGGAGATCGTTTTTAAAGTTTAAAAATATGACACAATGTATTAAAAATCAATATCAAGCCACTTATTGAACTTTTTACTAAACAACAGATCTTTTTAGGTAAAACCTGAATGTTTTTTCTCCATTTGAAAAATATTTAGTATATTTAAAAAAATAATAGAACAATAATTTTTCTTCAAAATGCAAAAACAACACTTTCTGCCTTGTAGCGGGTAAATATTACATTAGTTAAAAATACGCCGCTTTTGTTGGGATATAGTACATTTTCTGGGCATTCAGAAAACATGCAAAACTGAAAATTGTCGATTTTTGATTTATGACGTTCTTGACAGGAGTGAGCGATATATCACTCTACCCATGACTGACAACCACAATACTCCGATTTTTGGATCTCATATACATATGTTTATACGATACAATTTTTACGGAGTGTCATCGCGAGTTCACGGGCAGTATCTATAGTTGATTTGATTAAGCTTTATCTACCAGCGACCCTTTTGAATACACAAATAATGTGTAAAATGATAATATAAGTGAGAAACCAGCATACGAATGGTCCCTACCCTGTTCCTTTCAATATTTCTTGATTTTTCTTCATCTATCGATAGATATGAATATAAAAAAATATAAAAAATAAAAATTGATTTAAAAAAATTTAAAATCCAAAATTTAGTTTCATCAAAATTTCAAATCTCCTAGGCTATTCAACGTTAGCTATGAAATTTAGACATGACTTTGCATTCTAAAATGCGTATGTATGTGTACAATAATAACATTAAAATTAATAACAATGAAAATGATAACCATGAAAAATTTTATTGTTATATTTTTATTATTATTATTTTGCTTTTAAATAAAAATAGTACCGGCAGAAACATCTTCTCACTGGGTGACTGTTAAATAAATAAATAAAATTAAAATTAATTATTTAAAAAAATGTTACATTGTTTTACTATAAATATTATATTTTATTATAACTTAATTATAATTTCTACCGGTTTCGAAGCTAACCGCTTCTTTATCAATACTGATTAACACTATATTATTTACTATATAAGTAATGATCAAGATAACACTGCATCGATTTGATGCAGTGCCCTATACACCATTAGGTGCGGATAAGGGTTTATATTAATAATAAATAAATTTTACTATATTCTTAATACTATATTATATATACGAGCGTTAATCAGTCTTGTTAAAGAAGCGGTTAGCCTCGAAACCGGTAGACATTATATTTAAGTTATTATAAAATAATTAAAGTGATTTTAAAACAAAGGCTCATTTTAATTATAAAATGGAAAATCACAAAATTAGTGCTTTAAATATAATTTATATTGAAAAGTATTGCTGGAATTTATTTGGTTGTAATTTTTTTTTTTTTTTTTTTATTTTTTTTTTTCCCTATCCTCACTAGGTATTTGGAGATACCTGTTCTGAGGAATTAATTGAAATTTTATATATTTCGGAATTAATTGAAATTTTAAAATTTGTTTATTATTCGGGAGTGTGATGGGTTTTTTGAAGAATAAAGGGGTGACAAAAACCGGGGAAGGAATTTGCTTTAATGCGCCGGATATTTTCCGAGTATTTCCGCAACGTCAACGCGGTTCCCGAAATTGTGATTTACGGCGCTGAAATGTTGATTTAAAACCCCCAAACGTATGTACAAGTTTGTTTGCGTTCATATCATATTTTCCTAACGGATCAGCTGGCAGATATTAATGTAAAATAACAACATTGAAGAATTATATTATAACGTGTGTGATGACAATTGATGTATGTAATAATAAATAGAACTTGGCGTGATCGAGTATTAGCTCAAGAAAAATTTATAAGAGTATATAAGCTGGATTATTAATACGTTTAACCCTATTGCATGTTTGACCTCGGCTCGTAACGCATGTCTGTGGTGAAAACTTTAGTGCATGTTGGTCTTCGGGTCAACCAAAAATTGCATGTGTTAAACATTTTGTGTAGTTTTAAGTGTGTAAATGGTGCTATGGTGGTGAAGGGTGGTATTGTTTGCATGCTGCAGTAGTGATTGTCCTGACGAAGAGACGGGTACGTCTTGAAACCGGTAGGCATAAAAATCTCGGTGAGTGGGTTTATACTAATATTATTAACATTTTTGTAAAAAAAAAAATAAGCAAGAAAAATAGATCTAATAATATAGAAAAAATGAGAGAAGAACTCAACTGGTTATCTATAAAAAAATAAACTGAAATCAAATATGCTGATCTTTATTTATAAATATTTCAACAATAAATTACCCAATTATTTTAAGGATAAATTGGTGTTAAACAAATTTTTTTATGAACATATTACTAGAAATAAGGATAAAATAAGACTGCCATTGTTGAAAAAAAAACGAGTCACAAAACTGTTTAATGTATAAGGGTTTGAAAATGTATGATGAGATGCCTGAATGTATGGAGAATGAAAAGAGTGAAAATGAAAAGTTTACTCGTTTACGTCGTAAATTATCGATCTTAAAAATGTGAAACTTATGATTTTAAAAGAAATATTGCCATATAGTATGGAAATCACTATTATTGTTTGGATTACGTTGCGACTAAAATATATTTAATTATATGTAGGTACTTAAAAAATAATTCAGACGAACAATGTAAAGAGTGTCTTACACGTTCGTGGATAATAGACAGTTAAATTGTATAATAATTTCAGTCTCGGTTTGTGTGCGCACCATTTGATCACTGTCAGACGCGTCTCCCGCCCCTCCCAAGCATCCCCCGCCAGCATCCCCCTGTCGCCCACCCACCACCCTCTCTGGGAGCCATAACAGTAAAACTGATGGCGACAAACAATCCACTAATAACGTTTTACGAGAAAAGCGTCAGAAAAACAACCGATAAATAATATCCCGTGTCTATCTTCCGCTTGAAGGTAATCTGGAAAATTGCTCCTCTATACAGGCCCAAATAATATCAATATTTATGGAGTACCATACTTTTAAAGCAGTGTTCTTCAAACTCTGCGTTGTTATTTTTATACTTCAATTGAAAATATCTTACTCGTCCTACTTGTTCAGCTCATCTATGGTAGAAACTAGTAAGTTTTTTGTATTATATAATAAGAATTAATAACTTGTACAACACCACGTTTTTTAGTTTATTAACGCAAACACTACAAATTCTTGAACTAAAAATGTTATCACACCTTAAGCAGAATTCTTCAAAGTCTGCGTTATTATATTTATGCTCCAATTGAAAATATCTTAAGCATACTACTTCTTCAGCATCATTTATGGTTGAACATAGATTTTTAAATTATATTATATGTATAAATAAAACTCTTGTATAAAACCACGATTTTCAGTTAACTAACTAACTAACTAACCATCACGCCGCTTCCCCGCAGGGGTAGGCAGAGAGAATAGAACGCCACACCACTCTGTCCTTGCAAATATTCTTCGCCTCTTCCACGTTCATGCATCTCCTCATACATACCCGCCGATTGTTACGACTCCTAACCAGACTTTCAAGTATTTGGCATACCTGATCGTGCCATGTTCTTCTCGGTCTTCCTCTGCTCCTTTTTCCACTTACATTCGCCTCATAAATTTGTTTTACCGTTCTTTCCTCACTCATTCGTTTTACATGTCCAAACCATCTCAACACACCTTTCTTAATTTTATCGATAATGCTTATCTCAGCTTTGCATTCCTTCCTTATTTCACTATTCGCACATCTATCATACATCGTTTTGTCGCACATTTTTCTGAGAGATCGCATTTCGACTGCATTCAGTCTACTTTCATCCTTATTTTTATACGTTTTTCAGTTAATTAATGTTAACACGACTAATTTCAAGAACTACAAATGTTCTCATCAACATGTGAAAATACACATGAGCAATTCTCGAAACTAGTCGTATTTACATAAATGAACTCAAAAAGTGATGTTGCACAAGTGCTTCAATTTTACATTAAATTAAATAAGTGTAAAAAATAAAACATTTGTATGACACTACGTTTTTGAGCTCATTCGTGAAAAAACGATAATTTCAAGAACTACAAATATTCTCATCAGTAGGTGAAAATACATATCTGAAATTATTTGAAGTAATCGACTTATCGTGATAATATTAATTAACTCAAAAAGTGGTCATATACAAGTTTTATATTTTTATATTGAAATCATTATATTTATCCGCAAAGTTATGCCAAATCGATAAATAATTTAACATTGTTTTACCAGGAGCCTTCGTGAAATGTTTGTAATATTCCTTCAGAATTATTTTGTGTAGTGGGAAACTCTTGAAAATACCATACTCAATTTTATGTCTTCGTGTGTAAAGTTCCCAATTCTGGATATTATTGAACATCCAAATTGCAAAATCTTCAAAAATATTATATATGAATGCACTGTTGTAGGATTACTTTCGTATGCCACTTGTAATTTTGATACATATAAATTTGGCTGATGGTGCTGACGTCAGGTGAGAATTTGCGAAGTACAAAGGGTGAACAAACCAGCATCTGGTATTTTAATTTCCCTAATTTAGTACGTAAACAATTACATATTACATATATTCCAAAGGTCACGAATAACGATCAAGGATGTGTTTTAATAAAATTTAATATGCAAACTCAATTCTGGGCAGCATGTAGGTAATTTAATAAACTTATTGTTGATGGGTTTATTACTAATATATCATTAAATACGACTAAAATCTACCTTACTTATTGAGTAATAAAATATCTAGGTACCTAACAATTTATCCTTTCAAGGTAGCACTGCTGAAAGGAAATAATAAATCTAAAATGTTTTATTTTTAAGTGAAAATTTTTGTGTTCAAAAACGTTCTCTTTAATTTGTTTTGAGTGAAATAATGGTTTTTAATGTAACCAGTAATAAGTGTTTCTTGTTTATTTATTACTAGCTACACTCGTAAATTTTCAATATATGTACTTCATAATTACTTAAATAAAATAAACGTTTCATCTCTTTATTTTGTTGTTTTAAGCATTTAGTTTTATTAGGCTTTATTTATTTTATATTAATTCAATGAAACATATATTTATTTATGTGTATCGATTACTTAAACAAATCCTAAATGGACAAACAATATGCATGAGAATAAAATAGATTCCAAAGTAAGCATGAAAATAATAGTAATAATTAAAAAAAGGAAAATTGGTCGAATATCAACAATAACAAAAAAACAGTAAATTAGGTGGAAAAAAAACAAGAAAACAGTAAAATATTAAAGAAATTAAAAAATTAATACAAGAAGAAATCACTGTCATTCATCCAATAAATAATGCAAGGCAGAATCGCTCAACACAGAAAAGGTGTATTTCAAGCTATCCACTCTACCATACCTTTGTTTAAACAGCAGTATATTTCATGGAAAAATAAAATTGGCATATCTATGACGAAGTATCTCTAATATATTTTTTTTGCTTTATTGGTTTAGATTTCAAAGAAATAAGTCCTTACTATTTACAATATATTATAATTTAAATGCCATAGACGATATAACTGTTTATGTTAAGCTACTTGGAATTACTTCATAACGAAATATAACACACAATTATCGTAAATTTACATTAAGATAGAATATGTGTAACTTTGCTTGAGTATTAGATTACAGCTAATTAGTTTAAAACATAAAAAATGTAATTAACTTGAGAAATAATATTTAAGAGATACATAAACGAGTTGATTATTTTCTTAAAAATACAAAATTTCATTAAGAAAGTATTAAATTTTGTAACTCGAAAACATTTTCGTTTATTACGCTAATATTTCACACTTACCAGATCTTCATAGGCCTTAAACTGTTTTACGATCCTCTCCGATTTCCCAAACAAATTTTCTATCACTGGTTGCGAAGCCTTAAGCTTTACTTCCTCAATTATTACCCTATCGTTTTCAAGTATTATTATCTATTCATGCTCCGCTGAAATGGCTGACGGTAACGCCCCCAGACTCCAACCCCTAGCGGATCCTGTACCAACCCGTACTTGCTTCTCTCCCTCTCAGTTCCTACCCCTACCCCCGGAACGGAATGGCGGCTAGCCACTACTCAGACCTAGCGTCAGGATACAGCCTGCATTTTCCACGTCAGAAATATAAGTTAAATGCATTGCGGAGTGTTTTTCGACTGCTTGTACCTTCATATGTACGAATTTATGTGTTTTTAAGTTGCAATACATGCAGCGCAAAAAATCAACAGTATATTTTTTTTTTAATTTTACATAATAATATACTTTTTTGGCATCTCATCAAATATGAAGAATAATATGGAAGTCTGGGCATGTACTGGGGTGACCGTCATAGGCTGGTTTAAGTAATCACTTTACACACGTGTTTCATTCACCAATTCTAACCATTATTGACAACCACACTACTCAAATTCTTGGAAGTTCTATATATATGAACCAATTTAGAAACCTTGTTCTTGAATCACTAGAACTTCACCAAAGACATCTATTGGTGAGATATAAAGAAGCTTTTTATCAAGCAGAAACTCTTATATTAGTTTGTGAGGTCCGAATCCTGGATTATAATCACATACATGAGAAACGCCATAAAATATCATTTTAATTTTTATTATTTTAGCTTATAATTTGACCAGTTAATTTATTCTTCATCTTTGGTGAAATGTCAAAAAATGATATGAAAAATAACTCCTATAATTGGAGATAGTCCAGATTTGAGAACAAGTATTTGGACACACTCAAAATGTTTTAAATTTACTAAATAAATCTATTATGACACGTGTTGATGCATTCCGCATAACTTTCAGATACCGTTTTAAGAAATAGTGGTATTTACTTAGTAAAACTTAAATGAAAAAAATTATACATTTTTCCACAACGTGACTGATCAATTAATGAAAATATTTAGTCTACCTACCATACCGTAAAGTACAATATCAACAATAATAATTATATTAGCCAATTCATATATCGCCGTTTTCGTGAAAGATCAGTTTAAGGGCGCTTTGCAATTTACAGTCATTTTAAGTTTTAAAACAACAAATGTACATAATTATTTTTTACGTCAATATTATTAGTCGTATAAGCAAATTTGCTCAAGTATTGCTCACTGTGATTAATAATTCTGAAGTCATGCAAAGAAAAAAAAATTAACCATTTTGTAGAAAATCCGGGTCAAAATGATATTCTCTTCATTCTTTTCATTTTTGACGTTTTTCTGAGTTGGGATTCTATTGCTCCTCTGTCAAATTTGTTTATGATTGTTAATTATTTCACATGTATTTTTTCATACATAGATTTTCATTCTTAATTCTTCTTTTGACTTTCATTCGCACCCTATTGTCTATAAAGCACTGCAATAGATAGACACAGTGTTTAGTTGATTATTAATTAAAGACAAGGTGATCAGTCTTGCGCTTCCAGTGACTATTTAGTAAATATAAGTAATTAAAGAGAGGAACATTACATTTGATTTGACCCCCTGTTACGCGATGCCAGAACCTTCAGCATGGTAGCCTAACACCATAACACTGTACTACTACTGTGGAGAAAAGTGAATAAAAAAAATTAGTTCCATAATTATATATCTATATATATATATATATATATTATATATATATATATATATATATATATATATATATATATATATATATATATATATATATATATATATATATATATATATATATATATATATATATATATATGATGTATAATGCTTATTGATCACGCCTCCTGTCTCCGTTTACGTGACATATCACGTCCGTTTTCGGTGACGTCATGCGATTCCTACTGTTTAACGTTCCGTGTGTAGTTAAGTTTCCCGTATAACGTAATGTCATTTCAATATACTCAACAATGTATGGTACATATATTACCATCAGGTATAATAACGTTACTGTCATATAAAATGATATATTTGACCCAAATCAGCGTTACCAAGTAACATTGTATTCACGTTACAAACGTGGAAGGTGAAAAGTCAGGATTTATAAAATAAAATAAAATAAACATATACTTAACTAAGATGTTTTTTAAAAAGGTATGGGTTTTGTCCACATGGGATTTTTTATATGGAGTGTCCCTTAGAGACAAAATAAAGTGTTCGTGCATTCGTGGAAGCATGGGCGTAACAGCCATTAATAGAAAGGCAGAGAAAACACAATTGAGATGGTCTGGGCATATAGGACGCAGAGAACCCGAACATGTAGTTAACCAGGCAATAGAAATGGATCTTCCTCAAAAGTCACCTAGAGGAAGACCAAGAAATTCATGGGTGATGCAGAAAGATAACATGATTCGAAGGCATGGCCTTGGCGACGTTGTCCTGGACAGAAGGACCTATAACCTGAGGACGGGGAGAGCTGACCCCAGCAGTCACAAGGACAACAAGCTGGGATGTAGCCAGGAAGAAGGAGTTTTTTTGTATATTTATTTTGATATATCAACATAAATGAAGAAGAACATGAATGTCTAGGTATTTATAGGGTTTACGACCTGCTTGGGCTCATAATTAATCACTTTATACACGAGTAGCATTCACCATTCTACCCATGATGAAGATTTTTTTATTCATTCATTAAGATATTAATCAAGATATATTGACAAAGATGAAGAAAAATACGGATGTCTGGCATTAACTTGGCTTACCTGTCATAGGTTGGTCTAAGTTACCACTTTTTACACTGTGTGACATTCACAATTCTACCCATGATTGACAACCATATGACTCAAATTTATGGAAGTTGTATTTTTAGTTTAAGTTTAAATTTTAGGAAGTAAGTACGTATCTTCAATTATTTAAGTAATGTCCAAAATAAATCCATTTAAAACTACTCATTCCTTTCAGGGATGCAAAGCATTTTAGTTTTGGAATTGATACTTATTTTGGTGAAGAATGCTTTTAGAAACCACGAAATGCGGTGTATTTAAGAATCACTCTCGTAAACCCTTAAAATTTTGAGCTAAACGTAGTTCTAATATTTTCTTTAATTTTTTTTTGGTCATCAAATTGATGCACCAATCAAGGACAGTGTAAATATTGAATAAACATAATATGTTATACATATTTTGTATTACTGTAATTCTTTGGAAACGCTCTCTCTCTCTCTTTCTCTATGAAATCTCTAATTTTTTTTCTTTGTCTTTACGGTGTTGCACGTTGTGCATTTTCTGTTAATGTCGTTTTGCGTTTGTTTGTTTTGTTTGGTTTGTATTATATTGTATTATTAATATGAATAATACATGTCCATTTCACCTCAAACATATTAAAATTATAGTTTATGCTTTGCATAACGAATGCTGCGCACAACGATCTTTCTGTTCGTCCAGCAACATGATGAAGCTCAAAGGGAAGCTTCATCTGAGCTTCATAACGACCAATCAAATCAACCAATCTCAACTATATTTTGTATATCAAAAGCATTAAAAACTTTGTGGTATGGTAATAAAACACTCTCCTTACCATCCATTGTTTAATTTTTTGTAATACCACTTTTTTAAACACTTATTTGTGACTTCTGGTTTCGGAAAATTATTAAATCATCAGATCATTAAAATTAAAATAAAATTATTTCGATTTGACATTTGTACAAAAATAAAAAAATTAAAAGAGAGAAAGACGACAATGTAACTTTGTTTTAAAATTTCATTAATTGATTCGGCAATCACTTTGTGGTAAAATCTATCAAATTTTAAATAATTAATTACAGTGTTTGAAAATGATGCGGAATGCATCGAAACACGTGTCACAGTAGATTTTAAGTAAAAGTGGTATTGTTTTAAAATCATTAAAATTATTTTATTATAACTTAGTTATAATGTCTACCGGTTTCGAAGCTTACCGCTTCTTTATCAATTTTAAAACAATTATAAAATGGAAAATCACAAAGTTAGTGCTTCAAATATAAATTACTTATATTCTTTTTTTATGACACTGTCATGTTTTAAACAAAATAATATATTGTAATTATGTTGATCACCCTCGACTGGTACAAGAAGCGCAAGGCTAATCACCTTATCTTCATGCAAATAAAGGTTAACACTGCGTCGCTACGATTCAGTGCCCTACGCACCATGGGTGCGGATAGGGGTTAAGAGAATTTTTTTACACATGTTCCTTATGGGAAAACGCATTTCACAAAACGAATTTTTCGCACAACGAACTTGCTCCTTGAACGAATTAAGTATGTTACGCGAGACATCACTGTATAACATATAGGTATATAATAAGAGGTATATTTTAGTATATATTTGATGTTTAATTTTCATACTTTACAACCTTCTTATTTAAATATAAAGTGACCAGGATTGCAAACAGAGTCTATGTCCGTCCAACCAACCCCTACGTAGGATCCCGTTTTCTCACAAAGCGGAAGCGTCCCCCGCATCCCCCTCCCCCCTCAGCCCGCACCCGTCACCCCGCCGCTGTGGCGAGCTTCCATACAATGTTTGCCTTTGAAATATACAGATAATTTAGTCCGTGTATGAGAATTATGAGGGCTCCCAACAACTCGCAACAAGCAGGAAAATTATTTCCCCATAGTACTTATCTTATAAATTGAAACTTTTTTCTGCATGAGTTGCGCAAATAAGGAATCGTTATAATAAGTAAATTAAAAAGTTAAATTATTTATTGATTCGGCATTAACTTTGTGGAATGACATGATTATTTTATTAAAATTAAACACTTTAATTAGTTTTATCTATATGTGTACGACTAGTTTCGAAAACTTACAGATGTTTTCATCTTCTGATACAAATTAATTTTCGTACTTCTGTACTTCGTACTATCGTTCTACGTACTTTCGTAATTCTGGTACAAAGTAAGTTTTCAAAACTTGTCGTATATATAAATAAAGCTCATTAAAGTGGTATATTCAAGTGTTTAATTTTAATAAAATTAAAAAGTTGTTTTAAAATTAACGAATTACCAATTTTCATTACTCTATCCGTTTTAAAATAAGGTTTTACTTAGTATATACCACTATTTCTTAAAATCTATTGCGACACATGTTTCGATGCATTCCGCATTATTTTCAAACACCGCCCGTATGTAAAGCTAATTCCACATTATTTATTGATTCGGCATTAACTTTGTTTAATGTATAAGGTTTTCATCAGGGTAACAGATGTTTTCATCTACAAGGTTTACTTTTATAGTTTTACTTTTCACCTGTAGATGAAAACATCTATGAGTTTTCAAAACTAGTCGTGTGTAATGAAAAAAATTAAAATTAAAAAACAAGCTAATTCCAAAAGAGTTGGGTCTTTGGGACGTTGAAGGTTGTGGACGGTGTTTGAAAATGATGCGGAATACATCAAAACACGTGTCACTTGATTTTAAGAAAAAGTTGTGTTCGAAATGTAAAATTTAAATTTGAACTGAGCTATCATTATCATCATAGAGATATAAAAAAATAAGCTTTGAAAAATATTCATAAATGGTCATGAAGGTGGGTAGATCTGAAGCAGATCGCATCATTCGGCCATGTCATATTTTATTGCAAGTCATGAACGATTTTTATTAATACAGTTTCATAAATACATAAGTATCATAAAATATCCCCTCTGTACGTGAAAACTCAGTGGTACATTATTGTAATTTTTAATTTTTAATTCTGTGTACATGATGAAACATTAAAAAAAACTTAAGTATTTTTACCATTTTCCATCGAGTTTTTTTATGAAAAATTTTGTTTTTAAAACAAAGCACCCACTAAAAATCTTAAACTCTCTTCCCCATCATTTTTTTAGAGATTTTTTTTTCACATACTTTTTATTCACTATATGCGTCGATTTGTAACCCTATCGAACTGACAGTAGGATGTGAGACATTACAGTCCTTATGGACAAGGGTCAATTTCAGACCGTCATGATCACAGGAAATATAATCACGAATTTACCCAATATCCGTTGGCAACTAACCCCTAACGTTTATCAATATGGTGACTAATCTGTTTTAATCTTCGTAAATTAGGTTTGTTAGTATCGGAAAAAGGTGCGGGCTATAACGGTTGCTCGCATAATACTAGAATATACTGGTAGATATAAAATTTGCCCAAATCCAGTACTAATTGGACAGTTTGGCGCGTTAAACTCGAGTTTTCGTGTCAATTATCTTGTAATATAAAAATGTGGACGGATATTTTTTTTAGGTTCTGTGAGATATTGAAATTGAAAACTTAGTGATTAATAATAATAAAAAAACAGCGATAAAAATAAAGAAAAGAGGAAAATTTTTTTGAAAACATTATATTTTGAATTTATACAATATTTTTTCTTTCTTCCAAAAAAACAAAAAAAAACATCAATTTCTCAGTTTTCTTTAATTACACTGATTCATGCAATTTCGAGCGGATTGTTTAAAAAACATATAATCATATAATTGTATGGCCTTTAGTTGGAAAAGTGATACAATTTAAATATATTTTTGCCTAGTAACACCGTCATAGGTTGGTTTAAGTTATCGCTTTACATACGTGTAACATTCACCAATTTTACCCATTATTGCCAACCACACTACTCAAATTCTTGGAAGTTCTATATATATATATATATATATATATATATATATATATATATATATATATATATATATATATATATATATATATATATATATATATATATATATATATATATATATATATATATATATGTAATAAAATAACTAGGTACCTACCTATACATTTTATTAAGTACTTTCAAATAGTACCTACATAAAACACTTCTACCACCAGATGTCGCATGCGTCGCTCAGAAGAAAACAAAAGACTTCCGATAATATTATTAACTGTCAGAATCAGATAGATAGATAGATAGATAGATATAAAAATTATTATAAAGATTAATTAAGAATAAACTTTTATTGTCGTTTTATAACGTGGTAATATTTTCCTTTTGAAAATTAAGTGTAAATAATATGTAAAGTGGGTGTATAATAATAAAATAAACAATGTGTTGCTTTGTAATTAAAGTTTATTCTTAATTTATCTTTATAATAATTTATATATATATATATATATATATATATATATATATGTATATATATATATATATATATATATATATATATATATATATATATATATATATATATATATATATATATATAATAATAATAAAACCCTTATCCGCACCCCAATGGTGCATAGGGCACTGTGTCATATAAACGCAGTGTTATCTTGATCGTTTACACATGAAGGAAAGGTGATCAGCCCTCCGCTTCAGGTACCAGTCCAGGGTAATATTGAATAAATATCACAGTGAAAAAATCACTTATATTTATTTTACCCCCCTTGGGAATCGAACCCGGGACCTCCAGAACGGTAGCCGAGCGTGCTGACCATTACACTACGGAGGCGGACATATATATATCGTATATATATATATAAATATATATATATACGAATTTAGAAACATTGTTCTTGAATCACTAGAACTTCTCTATTGGTGAGATGAAAAAAAGCTTTTTATTCGGGTCGTCAGCCCCGTAAATGCCCAGACTTCCATATTCTTCCTCATCTTTGATGAGATGTCAAAAAACATAACAATAATAATAATATGAATAAAAAAAGTTTTACAACATTTTGAAAGTGTCCAAATACTTGTTCACAAATCTGGATTATCTCCAATTATGGGAGTTTTTTCATATTATTATTTTTCTCCCCGTAAATGCCCATACTTCCGTATTTATCTTCATCTTTGACGAAGAAGAATATGGAAATCATCTTTTAAAAAACGGACATTTGGCTTTAACGGACACCCCCTCCCCACGATTAGTCAGTTATATCGAGGTTTACTGGATTGACACATTATTTGTAAAAACTTCACATAATTCCGTAAGGATTAAGTATAATCATCACTCAATTAAGATTTTTAAATATTATGTGCAGCTGTAAACGCGAGGCCATGTGAATATGTTAAATATTTTATTGCGTAGCTTATCTCTGCTATTGTGTATCTCTCAAAAGTAGCCAACGACTCGTTCTTTGCGGGAGGGTTGTATTAAGGGAGTACAAAGGATGTTACGTGCGCGGAATATTCATAATGTTTACATAGGATAATTTACTATCTGACTACGTCTTTCTTTTTTATTCCCAGTCGTATTATACATAAAAGTACTTGACTCTTCATTCAAGTATAAAATTACATATATACAAAAATAGAAATTCTATGCATGTAATTTCTTTTTCCCATTTATTTATTCATGTGTACCTATATATGAACGTATGTATTAGCATCCTCCGTAGTATAATGGATATCGCGTTTGTTTACCATGCTGGAGGCCACATGTTCGTTTCCCAGGGAGGGGGGAGCTCAAAATAAATAATAGTAATTTTTCACTCTATTATTTATTAAATATTATTTTGGTCTGGTGCCTGAATCGCAGAATTGATCACTTGCCGTCATGTAAGTAACGATCAATATAACACTGCGTCAATACGGTGTAGTGGCTTATGCAATATTGGGTGAAGATAAGGGTAAGAAGAAATAAATCAATTAATTCAATCATAAACGAGTGGAGGCTTAGTAAAAAATAATAGTAATAATATTTTTTTAAATGGTTAAAAGAAGAAGATGTATGTATATGTATGTATGTGTTGATGTATGTTTGTTTCTATTTGTATTTTTTTATTATTATTTTATTAATATAAAATTTGCTTGTTTGTATCTCTTTTCTTTTGATATTAAAAAACAAACATGTATTAATATATGTCTATGTGTATGTGCGTGTGCATGTGTGCGATTGTATACAAATGTATTTATTTATAATTTCACATCATATTTTTTTTTGTAAACTGTTGTTTATTTGATTGAATATTTTTTATGTTATGGCTTCTTTGTAACTGTATTTTTTTTAATGTGTTTTAAGTCCGTACGATGGCTATCCAACCCTAACGGACCCGAGCCATTTTGCCATTTGTGACAAATTCGACCAATCTGACGCTGTACTCTGAAAGTAAACCTTCGACTAGAGTTTTATTATTCATACAATACAAGCAATGTATCATACAATAAAATATCACATCAAAATACCCTTGAGGTAGTTTAATATTTGACAAAAACAGCACTATATAAATTGTGCAAAATTGCAGTTATTTTTATAATATTTGTTTATTTTTACAAATGTTTATGAAATACTGATATATCCACGTATTTTCTCTCAATAATACATTATTCTAAAAATACAAACAAAATATATGCTGTTGAAATTCAAATCTTTTGTAAGAAGAAAGCGTTTCCGATTCAAATGAAACGAAAACACGAATATGCAAATTAAAAATAAATGTTTCAATTTTTATGGGCGAGAGAGTGTATTGATTAAAATTTAATAAATTATGTGTCAATAGTTAGAAATGTACACTGTGGAACCAAATTAAAATTTTTATTCGAATTTGGGTATAGTTGATTGAAAGATAATTTAATTTCATGTATATTTACATTATTCAACGAAAAAAACATTAATTGTGTCATAATATTATATCAATTGATGCTTCCTTTATTATAAATTTCTAAATAAATATATATACCTACATTTCCCATTACCTACTAATAACTTGGCCTTACCCTTAACTACTATTAGTTTTTCCCGTAATTGTTATTGTACATGTTTTGCTGGACTAATTGTTACTCAAATGCCTAGAATTATAAAGCAATATAAGGACCCTCAGTCCATTCAATCTTCACTGTAGTTTGATAATGCCCTAACAAGGTAAAACAACTGGCAAAAAAATTGTAAATTTTAAAAATAAAATATAGAACGTAGTAGACCCTAAAAATCAGTGTTTGATTTTAATATTTAAAAAAAAAAGATTTATTATGAAAGTAATAAAATTTTAATTTCGTCTCATTCTTCCAAATTCTTTCTTTAATATTGATAGTTCTTCTTCGCTTGGTACAAAATTCCATATTTCTCTGCCTTTATGAAACGCTGATGGTCGGTAGCGTATGTACGACTGAATTATTACAAGACTTGAGTTCATTGCTTCATCACGCTTTCAGTTTGTGCACAAGGAGGCATTGAACGCTTGGGAAATATTAAAAGGGTCTAGTGATCTCGACGACACGACGTGTGACGTAGAGATGAAAGCATATTTAGTAAGGAAAAGTCTGAAGAAAAACTCATTTACTTTTGACGACAGAAAAAACTCATAATAGTAACTTTAAAAAGTAGTGAGCAATGTACTGAAAATATGGTAATTTATTATTTTTTATTTAATGATTTTTCACATTTCATTTTAGATATTTTGTAAAAATTTAAAGGTTTCATTAAAATTATTCAAATTTTCTGCATATTTCATCCGTAGAATGAAAAATGCAGTGTCTATTATAACAATTGAAATAACGCAATTTTTTAAAGAGATTCACAAAATACAAAAAACAAATCACTATGTAAGGACACATAAGTGCAATGTTTACTAAATATCGTCTTAAGTTCCCTTAACATTTCTATTTTTATTTCATTATCTTACACTGTGAAATATAATATAACCTTTGCCATTATAATAAAATAAAAACAAATAAAAATAAAGAACAAAAAAGTACAGAATAACTCATAACTAATAAGAAAGATGTTTTAAAATGGCATGAAAAACACATTAAAAATACTGAATTTCAGAGCGTTGAAAAGTCACAAAACTTTGACATTTTAAAAAGGCTAAATAAATTCTTTAAATTAACATTTTGTATAAATATTACATTTTAAGCTTTCGCAAGCGCAATATTAATTTACGAGCTTTCTGGTACAATGAACTTTTTACGACTAATTGAGTCGATTAGAGAAGACATTATGCCGTCTGCGAAATTTTGTGACTAAAATAAAATAAGGATTTTCTATTGCAAATTTTATTTCAAACATTTTAGTTAATTGCTGCATTCTACTTAATTGCGTACCGTCTAAAATGTTTTTACAAACCTTGATAAATTATTTTTCTTTGAGTCGTTTCATCGAAATGTAAATATGGCTGAAATGTATTATAGACGTAGGGAATATTTTGTCACAAACCAATCGACGAATGAGAGGTATTCTACATTTATGATATCTCAACATAGATGAAAAAGAATGGTCTGACAGGGGTCATGCGACCAGCGTGGAAAGTGGATCTGATGGCCAACAGTACGAATTTTGCACTCTTCCGTCGGTTTGTCCGGACTTGGGTATCTCGTTGGGAACTCCTTAGATGCGCGGACGCCTAGGTGAGATTGATTTGGTGGGACAGGCTGCTGTTCCTGTGGGATGCTGATACGGTTGGGACTGTGCTACCTTCCAAGCGGAAAGCACACGTTCTTTTGTGTTTTTTCCTCCCCTTACGGGGGTGGTATTTGGATCCTCTGCCTTTGTTCACCCGGGAAGTCCTTCTTTATTTATGTTTTTTTTCTTCTCTTAATGTAAATAACAGTGTTTTTTTATATTAGTTAGTAGTTCTCTATTACTTTAGTCTTTAAGTCATTGTTTTTGTTCGTCTTAAATTGTATATATATATTTTTTGCAAACATTGTTATTTTTTTGTTTTTTTTGTTTGTTTTCTTATTGTTTTATTTTATTAAAAGTAAAAGAGGTAATGAGGGGATCCCGAGGGGTGGGGACGAAGTGTCGGCCTCTGTCCGTACATCCTCCTCCCCCCTCATTAATTGAATAGAGCATTATTTATTTCTTCAGAAATATTTTGAAGATTTTCCTCTATGTGCAGCTGACAGAAAGTCCCTCAGGACTCTATAACTGCTGCGGGTGGATGGCGGGCTCAGATTCCAAAAAAAAAAGATGAAGAAGAATATGAAAGTATGGTCATTACAAGAAGACCAAATAAAACATGGCATGATCAAAACTTGAAAGTAGACAAGTCAGAAGTCAGAATAATCGGCGGGTGTATATTAGGAGATGTGGAAAAGCAAATTGTACTGTTTGTAAAAAAAAGTGCTGTGACTATTTAATCTGCGTAACCCTGCAGAAAAGTGGGATGATGATAGGTTTTTTAGTTTTTATCTCTTTAACTTAAATTTTAAAATTTATAATTATTATGACGCTTATATTATCTTTGTATTTTAACATGTATGTTTTATTTACGTTTAATAATATGTGCTTATTACATGTACATATGTGGATGTGTACAAGCCTTATCAATTGTACCAGATCTATTTTATTTATAAATTGGCGTAAAAAGTTTCATTTAAATAAAAAGAAAAAATATATAAACTATGTACTTAAATGTTACAAAATCAATTTCTTCATCATTTTTCAAAAAAAAACATAAATATACATTGTATATATCAAAATAATTATAAAAGTTTAAGTAAAGTATGTAAATTAAATATTTTTATTTAGTAGAATTTAAAATAAATGAATAAAATATTTAATCCACGATTGAGTAGATATTCATGTTCGCAACGCATTTTAATATGCTACAAACTTAAATAATGTATAAATGAAGTAAAGTACACATAAATCAGCTAAATCGTGA
Organism: Brachycentrus maculatus; assembly: GCF_059751285.1. NCBI lineage: Eukaryota > Metazoa > Arthropoda > Insecta > Trichoptera > Brachycentridae > Brachycentrus > Brachycentrus maculatus. The sequence continues at coordinate 538,882 of NW_028281186.1, read as the reverse complement.
AAATGAAACATTTCAATAACTGTAGTGCTTTGCCTTCTAAAATATTACTCGAATTTACAAAGCTCTCAGTAATAAAATAAGAAATTCAAATCCCTTAAGGTTTGCTACCTAATTACGTGGATCGATAGTCATTTAGGGCTTATCTCTTTACTTCTCTTATGCCTTACGCTAACAAAGGCAAACATTTAAATGATAAATAATGTAAAATAAGTTATAATTCAAGTACCCGAAACATTGTTATTATTTGAGTAACTTTTCATTAATCTATGTAGTCATATTAAAGGATAAATATTGAAATATTAGCTTTGATAATTCATGTACCCAAAACATTATAATAGTTAGAGTAACTTGTCATAATTTTATGTAGACATATTAAAGGAAAAATATTGAAATATAAGTAATAAAAATTCATGTTCCCGAAAAAATGTTATAATGAGAATAACATGTCATAATTTTATGTAGACATGTTTAAAGGATAAATATTGAAATATAAGCTTTGATAATTCATGTACCCAAAACATTGTTATAGTTAGAATAACTTGTCATAATTTTATGTAGACATGTTAAAAGGATAAATATTGAAATATAAGCTTTGATAATTCATGTACTCAAAACATTGCAATAGTTATGGTAACTTGTCATAATTGTATGTAGACATATTAAAGGGAAAATATTAAAATATAAGTAATAATAATTCATGTTCCCGAAACAATGTTATAATGAGAATAACATGTCATAATTTTATGTAGACATGTTAAAAGGATAAATATTGAAATATTAGCTTTGATAATTCATGTACCCAAAACATTGTAATAGTTAGAGTAATTTGTCATAATTTTATGTAGACATGTTTAAAGGATAAATATTGAAATATAAGCTTTGATAATTCATGTACTCAAAACATTATAATAGTTTAAGTAACTTGTCATAATTTAATGTAGTCATATTAAAGGATAAATATCGAAATATTAGCTTTGATAATTCATGTACCCAAAACATTGTAATAGTTAGAGTAACTTGTCATAATTGTATGTAGACATATTAAAGGGAAAATATTAAAATATAAGTAATGATAATTCATGTTCCCGAAACATTGTTATTATTTGAGTAACTTTTCATTAATATATGAAGTCATATTAAAGGATAATATTGAAATATTAGTAATGATAGTTCATGTTCCCGAAACAATGTTATAATGAGAATAACATGTCATAATTTTATGTAGACATGTTTAAAGGATAAATATTGAAATATTAGCTTTGATAATTCATGTACTCAAAACATTATAATAGTTTAAGTAACTTGTCATAATTTAATGTAGTCATATTAAAGGATAAATATCGAAATATTAGCTTTGATAATTCATGTACCCAAAACATTGTAATAGTTAGAGTAACTTGTCATAATTGTATGTAGACATATTAAAGGGAAAATATTAAAATATAAGTAATGATAATTCATGTTCCCGAAACATTGTTATTATTTGAGTAACTTTTCATTAATATATGAAGTCATATTAAAGGATAATATTGAAATATTAGTAATGATAGTTCATGTTCCCGAAACAATGTTATAATGAGAATAACATGTCATAATTTTATGTAGACATGTTTAAAGGATAAATATTGAAATATTAGCTTTGATAATTCATGTACCCATAACATTGTAATAGTTAGAATAACTTGTCATAATTTCATGTAGACATGTTTAAAGGATAAATATTGAAATATTAGCTTTGATAATTCATGTACTCAAAACATTATAATAGTAAGAGTAACTTGTCATAATTTTATGTAGACATGTTAAAAGGATAAATATTGAAATATAAGCTTTGATAATTCATGTACCCAAAACATTATAAAAGTTAGAGTAACTTATCATAATTTTATGTAAACATATTAAAGGAAAAATATTGAAAAATATAATATTAATGATAATTCATGTTCCCGAAACAATGTTATAATGAGAATAACATGTCATAATTTTATGTAGACATGTTAAAAGGATAAATATTGAAATATTAGCTTTGATAATTCATGTACCCAAAACATTGTAATAGTTAAGAGTAACTTGTCATAATTTTATGTAGACATGTTTAAAGGATAAATGTGTCGCCTTATTTCAAAATCCGCCAGATCCAATTTAATAGATTTTAAAATAAATGCTCTATCGGAATGCCAATTGTGGGTTTTATTGTTTAAAATTGTTATATCCTTGAAAACCCAGCTAAAAATACTTAAAAACGGCGATGTATTTCAAATTCCGCTATATTCATGAAACTTGCCCTCTGACCCATATCGGCCAACTTGAGGTCCCGGGTTCGATTCCCAGGGGGGGATCAAATAACTATAAACAATTTTTTCACTCTAATATTTATTCAATACTACCCCGGGCTGGTTTCTGAAGAGGAGGGCTGTTCACCTTTCCCTCATGTTTTAACAATCAAGATAATACTGCATTTATATGATGCAGTGCCCTATGCACCATTGGGTGCTGATAAGCGTTTGAATCATAAGTTCATCGTGTGTTCGATGTGTGTTGCTATTAATTCAATCCACAATAATTTAATAAATTTGGATGTCTCGCGAAATGTATCAATGTCATTCCGCGGTTCACTTTATAGGCACTTTTCCAGCCGAGTGTTCGCGAAGCCATATCGCCACACTCCCCTAGTACCCACTTATACATGAAACCAAACATCCGCAGACTAAAGCGAACCAAAGCGTATCGGTTAAATAAATCTTTTCCCGGGAAATTGCGAATTTACGGCTCTCACATTGTGTTCAATGGGAGCTTTTTTATTCACTAATGAACTCCAAGTTGCCCAGATTCTGTATATTCTCATTGCGTTTCTCATTTTATTCCCTTCGAATGATATGAATATAAAAAAGATAAAAAATATCAAAGAAGATGACATATTAATAATATCCTAGAAGGGTATAACGATAAGAAAATTCATATCAAAATTCCCCCAATAAAAAAATATTTACAACATTTTGAGTGTGTCCAAATACTTGTTCACAAATCTGGATTATCTCCAATTATAGAAGTTATTTTTCATATTATATAAGAGTTTCTGCTCAATACAAAGCTTCTTTTCATCTCACCAATACATGTCTCTAGTGAAGTTCTAGTGATTCAAGAACAATGTTTCAAAATTGATTTATATATATAGAGTTTTCAAGAATTTGAGTGATGTGGTTGTCAATAATGGGTAGAATTGGTGAATGTTACACGTGTGTAAAGTGATCACTTAAACCAGCCTATGACGGTCGTCAGCCCCGTAAATGCCCAGACTTCCATATTCTTCTTCATCTTTGATGAGATGTCAAAAAAAATATGAAAAAAAAAATATTAATTATTTTCATTAATTGACTCGGCAGTCATTTTATGGTCTATAAGATCTATACATTTTTTATTAAAATTTTATTTGGTAAATCCAGTATTTCTTTAAATCTATTCATTGTCATGAAAATGATACGAAATGCGTCGAAACATGTGTCACAATAGATTTTAAGTAATAGTGGTATTTAGTAAATAAAACTTAAATAAAAAAATATATAAATTATTTACGTTTATTTATAGTGTCATTTTCGTGAAATACTATCTCAAGGGCGCTTCACCGTGATTTTATTGGGGAAAAGAAGATTGTGGAAATGATGGAGCAAACGAATCTGTTTTTTTTTTTTTCTAAAAATCATCTCACTATTTCGTACTTTCTGGTAAAAGAGCATTTCACGCCATCAGTCCGGCAACAACAAATGTACGGTTGTCAAAATTAGTGCGCTGGTTGCGAGCTGGTAACATCACTTTACCCATAGCATTTGTTGCAGCCGATTGAACCTTGAGACGTCTTTCAACCAATTGGTCTGGAATACACAGCTACTTTGGTTACTCTGGAGCCATATTATGTCTTGATGTATACATGAGTAGACAGATTTATATATTTATATATATATATATATATATATATATATATATATATATATATATATATATATATATATATATATATATATATAAATATATATATATATATATATATATATATATATATATATATATATATATATATATATATATATATATATATATATATATATATATATATATATATATATATATATATATATATATATATATATATATATATATATATATATATATATATATATATATATATATATATATATATATATATATATTCCAACCTTGCAGTGTAGTTGGTGAAGTAGTGGTGTAATGTGGCTGAATTTATAAATTACCCATGTCTCGCTGCAACGTTTAACACTGATTGCAGTCAAGTCATTTTATTGTTCGGTGGACCCTTATATATACTTTTATAATAATTGACTATACGTATGTAGATAATACAAACGCATTTATCAATTAACCCTTATCACAAAGTATATAAAATATAAAATGGGTTACTTCAAATAAGTGAAAAATCAAAATAAAATTTCTAACAATGGCCATAATTTATTTCTTTATTTCAGTTGAAACGTAATATTTTTGGGGAAAAAAATTCACGAAAATGGTGTGATAATTATACATATTACACATATGAAAACTTTGAAAATATTTCTACGTTTCAAATTATAGGACTGATTTTTTTAAACTATTTTCACGTTATTTTTGTTTTTGTTTATACGAGAACCTTTTGCGACAAATCAAGTAAATATTTTAACTAAAAATTTTCTCAAATTTTGGAAAAATACAACTAAAATCAATAATTTCTTTATAATTTATATGCAAAGTGACACATTCTGTTGTAACGAAGGCATGTTCTGTCACATAAACATAGAATCCAAACATAAAAATTTTGATTTCATTTGTTGATTTGGCAGTCACTTTGAAGTAATACTTGTACATTGTTTTTCAATTTTACTCAGTAAATACCACCATCTCTTATTCGATGATCTCAGATAACAACAAAAAAATACTGATAAAAATCACACTTATATTTTAATTCATATGCCAATTGATCCCGTACCCGTACATGGTAAACATTACCAGTCTTAGCCTCTTTGAAACGAAGTTTTTCAGAGCCCGCTCCATAAAGGTCCAACTTTCGTCCAATTTCAGAACAACGACTAAAAAAAGTCGTTGGCGCACAAAATGTTGTTTAACTTTTCAGAATGCTAGAATTTTTAGCATCAGGGAGGAGATTTAAAAAAAATCGTAGGGCGGGGAGACTTTAGCTACAAATTGCTAAATTATTTATACTTTTCAAGATTATTTCAGGGACAAAATTCTCAAAATTCCCGTGAGATGGTGGATTTAGAATCGGCGCTACTCTATACCCAGATTTTTAAGAACTTCCAAGATCTCCAAATTTCTTTGAGATTGGGGCGAAAATGAACTGCGTTCGGTTAGCGGGAGCATCCTTGTTAGTAACTGATCACAAATTTCAAACATAAACGATGCAGATTTCATACGTTTAAACCACATTATGTATGTTTGTATCTTCTATATTATAATTATAACACCATACAAATGAATACGAAATATAAAAATTTAAAACCGATCAAATATAATGTAAAACCTTTGCAAACTTTGTGGCTATTAATGCTAAATCAATTTCGCTGAATGTTAAAAGGATACTGCCTTTCCGGCGGATTTTATATCGAGCTTGTGTTAAGCGAAATTTAATCGTGATAACGTTTTAGGGTGGGTAAAAAATTTAATGGTAGCATAAGGAAATAGAGAGAATTATTTACTTTTTTGAGCAAAGTGGTCAAGTTAATAACGAAATAGAGTGTATAGTTAATGATTTATATAATTGTTCATATAATTAGTAACAAAATAATACTCTTATATACACACAGATACAAATGAATAGACATAAATTATAATAATAATAAATATATAAGAAATTTGAGGCTATATAAATTTAATTTAATTTTATGAGAAAAAAATATATAAGTATTGAATAATGATATCACAACTTGATATGAAACATCCATCATTTTTAAAAAGATGTACTAAATTGGATGTGTGGAAAAAAGCAATAACAAAAAAAAGCAAACAAAAATCTATAATAATGATATATCATCTGTAGGTAAATAATCCAGTGTCTGAATAAATAAATAATGATTTATTTTTGAGTAAAAATATATTAACAGTAATATTTCATCTAAAATAATTCAACCACTGGTTGTAGTTTATAGTGTTCCTTGTTTGACTTTCTCCGTCCTTGATATTGCATATTTTTATTTCTATTTTTATTTCCCCCTTAAAAAAATACCAAGATTCACCAAGATCCTTGACACAATTATAATACTTCTATTCCCGAAACACATTTGCGTAACTCAGTACCTACTTAGGATCCTTAGCTATACGGAATCGATATGTCCCTTGTCTCCTATTGACTTTCTTCTTCCAGTCTACCCTGTCTACTGCTTTCACTGCTTACTACCTATCGCCAACCCTTACCGACATTAATTTCCCCAAAGTTTGGAATCAACAAAAATTTCCGGGAAAACTTTCAGCTCGAGAAAATAATAGCGAAATGAATTTACCGATTGAAAAACTTTTCCCGTACGCCTTATTAAATATGTAATCAAGTTATCAAAGAAACAAAAGCATCAAATTGAAAATTATGCCAAGAAAATAAACCGCAATGCAATTAATTCATGGGTCATATGACCAAAAATAAACATGGTAAATTTGATTTATTTTTTAAAGCAATACAAAAAATTAAACCACTTTATAAAATATCAAACAAAATTCGTTTCATTCGTGATGGAATCGAGTATTTTTGAGGTTATCAAAATATTTTTATGAGCGTTGTAGCCATCCTATTTTAAAAAATTTAGCTAGATATCTTATCATCTTGTTATGTATTAATAAATAAATATCTTAATCACATTAAAAAATATTTAATTGGTTAATTCGAATAATATCTTACATAGGTTTGAGTCTACCACGACATTTTATTATTTTTAAATTACGAATTGTTACTATAGTGGAACCGCTACTTCAAGTTTTTAACCTTAGATATACTAGTTTTTACTGCGTTTACCTTCGACTTTGACATGAAATTTAAATATTTCAAGATAATTATAGTATAACAGTGATTTCTTAGTTTAAAATCTGGTTGTCTCCTGATAATTTCTGAAAACGTTCCATCATCTTTATACACTATTTTGCACTAAAACTATGACATACCGGTAACAACAAACATTTTTGAATTGCATTACATTTTTTTTCGTTAACTATTTTATTTAGTAATTTGTAATGACGATGGTGTATTTATTTATCGTTTGGTTAAGAAATATTATAATATTCTCAATTTAAATTATAGCACAAAGTATAAGATTGTCAACATTTTTTTTAAGTATTCGGTCCCTGATACGTTCAAGAGCAGGAAATCCTCCAGGTTTCCTCTATACGCAGTAACAGTAAATGCGACGATAGTATGTATAATAAACTCCAAAAGACTTTTCCACGTAAATCTCTTCAATCCCAAAGGTTACGCACTTTTCTTTAAACATCTTTCCTAGTATATGAATATTTATACCTTTATATAAACATAAATTCTTCAGATAGTCTCGAATTTACTTTGAGATTGTCATAGGACATACATATTGAGTAATTACTTTTGTCATATACGGGAATTTACGCTTTAAAAATCGCTGCCTAGGGAGAACGCTACATTTTCCAACCAACATTCTCGTACTTCTGACCTAATAAATATTTCAATACATTCCGGATTTTTTTAAATATAAAAATAATAGGAATAATAAACATGGGTCAAACAAAAGTTAAATACAACATTTTGAGTGTGTCCAAACACTTGTTCACAAAATCTGGATTATCTCCAATTACAGATGTTACACGTGTGTAAAGTGATCACTTAAACCAGCCTATGATGGTCGTCGTCAGCTCCGTAAATGCCCAGACTTCCATATTCTTCTTCATCTATGATGATATATATATACATATATATATATATATATATATATATATATATATATATATATATATATATATATGTATATAAAAGTTAAATAGTAAAAAAATAATAATAATTTGCAAAGACTTAATGGTGTACCGTTCTATCCTCTCTGTCTACCCTTCGTTAGCTAGTATTCTGAGAAGCTTAAAACAGATCACCCGATCATGGTGAAGGCTTGGTCTGATCATCGCACCATCAGCTTGATCTTCGACTATGCAAACCAAGGTGATCGATTAGGCACTCACAGATTCTTGGATCTAAGAATGGAATATATTTATCAAAAATAACTAGGGCACTTGGGATTGCATATCGGTACTTGTACAAGCTTGTGTAAGTTAGACAAGCTACTGCTAGTGTAAGTTTCTTGAGGTAACACACATTTTTAATCACATATTTTTCTTAGTAGGTACTTCAAGAGACGTCTCATATATTGAACAAACACTCAGTAAGAAAATTAATTTCGAAGTTTTGTGCTTAAAAGTACCTACAAAGACTACAAATATGTACTTCGTTTTTTTATTGTGTACAATAACATTTAATGCTTTTACAAAAACTCACTTTTGGAAAATAAATAACTAACTAGCCATCACGCCGCTTCTCCGCAGGAGTTGGCAGAGAAAATAAAACTCCACACTATTCTGTCTTTCCAAACAATATTCGCCTCTTCCGCATTCATGCATCTCATCTTCATACCCGGCGATTATTCCGACTCCTGACCTGACCGATTTCGAGTATTTAAAATACTTACGATCAAGAAGAAAGAGTTTAAGTCTTATTTCTTATTACATACAAAAATATTCAAATTTTATACCATATTATTAAAAATAGGTAACAAGTTGTGGTAGAGTGGGTTTGAACTCGACCTTCGACCCCGCAATACTGACCATGAGACTAATGAATATAATAAAACCCTTATCCGCAACCCAATGATGCATAGGGCACTGCTTTATATAAACGCAGTGTATCTTGATCGTTTGAACATGAAGAAAAGGTCATCAGCCCTCCGCTTCAGGTACCAGTCCAGGGTAATATTGAATAAATATTACAGCGAAAAAATCAATTATATTTATTTGACCCCCACTGGGAATCGAACCGGGACCTCCAGAACGGTAACCGAGCGTGCTGACCATTACACTACGGAGGCGGGCAGAGACTATGAGACTACAATCAGAAATCAAATTGAAATACCATAATGGTGTGAAAAAATATTTAATAAAAAAAGGTTTTTGTCCCACTATTTTTTTTGCTCTGGTTTTTATATTAAACTCACTGATTTTCAAAATTAAAAATAAAACAAATGTTACTACTTAAGACAGTGTACTAATTTATTTAAGTTTTCAGTTTTGGTTGTCGAATATATAAGAAACAAAAAAAATATTTCGTTAGTTTTTTTTTCTAAATATTCGTATTCGGTATGTGCCGTAACTCTTATAGAGCTTTTTCGCGTCGAGTAACATTAGCCTCCATTAAGATTAACAGTGAACATTTACCATGTTGAGTTGGGAAATGAAATTAATACTTAATGTTGCTAAGTCACCCTCGTCCATAACAGACATCGTGAAAATTTAACCCGACTACCGGTTCTAATAAAAAAGCAATATTCGCCTTGTTAGTCTTGCGCCGGGCCTGCCCACAACAGACGAGATATTATTATTATATACGTACGTGTAAAGGAATGTTTTCCTTTAATTTTTTGATTTTAAAATTGTTCTGTCGATAAAATAGATTGCGACAGAGAAAAACCAAGATGGCGACCTTATGTCATATTCGAAAGGGAACTTAGAGTGTAGTTTTTACGAAGAGATACTGTTACTTACGACGTAAAACTGTTTCCGTGTGAGTTTTACGGCGTTAATACCACTTTGCATTTTTTAATGTTCTGTTACTGTTACTGTAACTAATAATAACTTTTACAAAAAATTGAAAAATAAAAATATTTCGAAAAATAAATACGTGAATAAGTATTCTTTTTTTTTGTTTTTTCAAAGCAACACGAGTATTTAAAGTTTAAGATTTTAAAAAAGTAAATAAACGAGCAACGTGCAACTTGAGAAGAAACGTGAAACTATAATTGTGTGACTAAAGTTATGAACATGTAGTTTACGAAGAGATATTGTTACTTAAGATGTAAAACTTAATATGAATGAGTGACCAAAGATCTGAGCAACGAAGAGATTTTGTTACTTACGATGTAAAACATGAATGTGTAACTAAAGTTCTGAATACGTGGTTTACGAAGAGATATTGTTACTGACGATGACAAACTGTTTTCGTGTGAGTTTTACGACGGGAGTATCCATTCGGTATATTTCAATGCGATAATTTACAAAAAAAATGTGATAAATAAAATTATTTTTAAAAAATGTGTACCTAGAGTCCGGCCATTTTAAAATGGCTCCTTCTCACAAAGAGGCAGGTTGACATCTGCCACAAATAAGTCTAACAAAGAAACTTCATTCCGACTGAGTTCAGTTCCATAAAGACCCGTATTAAATTTTCAGCACACAAATGATTTTTTAATCCTTTTTGTGAAGTTTCAACCATTCTTTTTTATAAAATCCACTGGAGCTTTACAAACTAGAGTGGCTTTCAAAATTATTTTTGAATAAATATTTAGGTAACGGATTTTCCTTTATTTTATTTTATTTTTACAGAACGTATCGCGGTCAAGCACTTTATTTAAGGGTTGATCAGAACCTTCTTTCGAAACTAAATCCGAATACTAATACATATGAAACCTTTACATAGTGTAAGGGTAAAAACTCTACTAAAAAAAATACCAGATTTGAATTATACTTCATATTTTAATCATTTAAAAAAAAAACGCAAAAAAAACGAAATTATTATCTCAATATTATGGCTCATTCTTACAAAATATCATTTTTCAACATTTTTTTGTATAGTTTTTTCATAACTTAAAAAAAATCACTTTATTTTTGGTACCTTTCTCCCACCGCACCGGTTTCGACAAGAACCTTGTCACCTTCAGGGCTGGACATGTACTAAATCTAAAACTGTAAAACAATCATAGTTAGGTGAGTGGCCGGGATTAAGGAATGGATAATTAAATTATTTAGCACACGTGCAACCCTGAAGATGATAAGATTCTTGTCAAAACCGGTTGGAGAAAAATACCAAATGTAAAAGTGGTTAAAAACAAAATTTCTCTATTTTTTTATAACTAAAAAGTTAGTAATATTAGCATACAACCACTCAACGAGCTGTTTATGTCTACCGGTTTTGAAACGTACCCATCTCTTCGTCAGGACAATCACTACAACAGCATGCAAACAATACTACCCGTCACCACCAAAGCACTATTCACACACTTACAACTACACAAAATATTGATCACATGCGTTTTTTGGTCTACCCGAGGACCAACATGCACTAGGGGTTGCATAACAAACATGTAAAAAAAATGTACAACTAAACTAAATTAAATATTTTAAATAATAATTACAAATTAAATAAATGCAAATAATATTGAGAATACAAAATTTTCGTAATATTTTATAAAGTTTCATTATTTAAAATGTTTCACAAAGTACCTGCAAAAAATATTATAAAAGAAAATCACTTTCGAATTATGTAACCATTATCGTTAAGAAAATCTATTACAAATAAAAGATAAGGGAGGTTATTTTTCACCGAGAATTTTTTTCGAATCACGTTCTGTTCTATTTTTAAATTCAAATTTCACAAACTCGGGGCGGATAAAATAAATTACCCTATCTAGATCGGTGAAATTTTGTGCTGAATTCACGAAATCCGCTTGCACGATCTAAGCAGAGTGATGCACGGCCGACAGCTCTAATTTGTGGATATTTCGTAAAATAAAATGGGGGTATTTCGTAACAAAAGGTGCCTTAAATAAAAATAATATAAATGTTTTCCATTTGTCTATATACATACATGGTCTAGCCCTATATCAGGTGAAAATGGGAACACAAATTGATATGAAAATGGGTGATACATCTGGGTATATGTATGTTAAAATACCATATGTGAAAATAATTACTTAATAAATAAATAAATAAAAATAATATAAAGGTTTTCCATTTGACTATGCTGGGAACAAAGTTAATGGTGCACTGAAATCAGTTTTAGCAAATAAAAACCTATCAGCGGAAGCTAAACTGGCAGTGCACAACGGAGTCCTGGTTCCAACTCTAATGTATGGAAGTGAAACATGGAGTTGGCAAAAGAAGGATGAAAGTAGACTGAATGCAGTCGAAATGCGATCTCTCAGAAGAATGTGCGACAAAACGATGTATGATAGATGTACGAATAGTGAAATAAGGAAGGAATGCAAAGCTGAGATAAGCATTATCGATAAAATTAAGAAAGGTGTGTTGAGATGGTTTGGACATGTAGAACGAATGAGTGAGGAAAGTACGGTAAAACAAATTTATGAGGCGAATGTTAGCGGGAAAAGAAGCAGAGGAAGACCGAGAAAAACATGGCACGATCAGGTATGCCAAATACTTGAAAGTGGTCAGGTTAGGAGTCGTAACAATCGGCGGGTATGTATGAGGAGATACATGAACGTGGAAGAACGTTTGCAAGGACAGAGTGGTGTGGCGCTCTATTCTCTCTGCCTACCCCTGCGAGGAAGCGGCGTGATGGTTAGTTAGTTAGTTAGTTCTATATAGTCTGGCCCTAGATCAGGTGAAAATGGGAACACAAATTGATATGAAAATGGGTGATATATCTTGCTATATGTATGTTAATATACCATATGTGAAAACAAGCTACAACATAGCTCTTAAGGCCTCAGCCTTTAGTGCATGTTGTTCTGCAATCCTTAGTGCATGTTGGTCCTCGGGTCGACCAAAAAACGCATGTGATCAATGTTTTTTTTTTGTAATTTTACGTGTGTAAATAACGCTGTAGCTCTAAAATTTAGACTTAGTGCGAACACTTAGTTTTACATACAGCGTTGATACAATGATGCGGAATATATTGAGATGTGTCATAAGAGATTTTAAGAAATATTGGAATTACCAAGTGAAATTAAATTGAAAAAAATATATTTATTTTACTTAATTCGACTCCTGACCAATATTACAGTAAATCTTTTTATAACCTTGAGATAGTTTCCTTGTTATCGGAGGGAACGTTATATGAGGGTAAATGTTTTAATTTAATTTCATAATGACTCATTGTATTATTACATTTCAACCAGCCATATCCGCTGGTTGAAATGTAATAATACAATTTATAATATCAACCCCCTATAATGTTCCGTCCAATAACGCGGAACCTATCTAAACATTATAGATGGGTTTACTGTACATGAAAATATATCGTTTTACTCACGTCATTAAATTTGCGAAAATATTTAATTATATATGTAAACATTTTTAAACTGTTACAAAAATTATAGTTATGTTGGTATAAAACCACTCTACGAGATTTTTGTCTACCGGCTTCGAGACGTACCCGTATCTTCATCAGGACAATCACTACACCAACATGCAAGCATGCTACACGTCACTACGCTACAGCTTAAATAAGTGAAGGGTAGTATTGTTTGCATGCTGTGGTAGTGATTGTCCTGACGAAGAGACGGGTACGTCTTAAAACCGGTAGACATTAAAATCTCGATGAGTAGTTATATACTAATATTACCTACTACCATTTTTTTTTTAAAAGTAAAACTAAGTCTTAATTTTAGAGTCGTGTTCTTAGGACGTTGAATCAGTCGAAATAGGTAGAGTCACGGCAACAATTCGACTATTACGAGTATTATCATCAGTATAATATAAAAGCGTGGCGTGTTTTTTAACATATCTCGAAAGGAAGAAAGATTTTGCGGTAATGGGAGGTAAAAAATATGGAACAATAAAGGAATAATAGGTAGCCTGAATGGAAAATTGATGAAAGTCGTCCTTATTATTCCATACATCGTGGAACAGAAGCGAACAATGGACGGTTGGCCGGACTCTGCCACAGATATTATTTTCGCTGAATAAATTTCCCACCGCAAACAGTTTTAATATGCTACTCCCAGAAGCAGCCGTATCTTTTCAGCTGCCAACGCCATTTTGTTATCTCCTATTTTCGGCGCCAATGGAATGTCTCTTTTATTATATTTATTCTTTTACGATATTGGAGGCTTAATGGACCAAAATGCGAATTTATTGGTAGAACTTTTTACGAATTTATCAAATGAAAAAATCTTTAAAAAAATCCATAAATTTACTGATAACAAAAGATTTTTATTTACGAAAATGATATACATATTTTATTTAACCCTAGATCGCAAGATTTATTTCGGTGTATCTTAATATAAGACTATCTTCTTCTTCTTCTTCTTCTTTTAGGACTAGGTCCTGTCATTCTCCGGTCCGCTCCTGGGAGGTGGAAGACCAGCTATGCCTCCATCGTTTAGGTGGTATTCCTGGGGGTCTGATCCCGCCTATGCTGCTGTCCGCTGCCACCCTCACCACTCGATCCGAACTCGCTCTTCCCACATGATTTCTCCAGAAACGTCTTCTTTCTCTTCCCCACCGCACAACATCTGCAACATCGCAGATTTTTCTTATTTCTGAGTTTCTAACTCTGTCGCGAAGTGTTAGGCCTGCAATGGGTCGTAGAGTCTTCATTTCCGATGTCCTAAGAAGACTTTTTGTTCTCGCGGTGTCGGCTCTTGTTTCCGTGCCGTATGTCAAGATCAGTCTTACGCAGGTTTTATAGATCCTCACCTTCATGTGACTTTTGTTAAATAAAAATGTTGTGAAATATGTGTGTTTAATATAATATCGAGAATATCTGTAAATAGGTCAAGAAAATTAATTCAATGCCTCGTTTGCAAGGGCAAGAGTAACAAGTTGTGTGTCGAAATTCATGATCCACGACACGTATAAATTACATCGTCACGAGTACAGTAATCCAACCCTATCGAGGGATTTAATCCTCAAATAATCTTGTTACCAAAGCAAGGTACTACTAACCTCATCATCACGCATGGTTCTCCATACCTTCGTCTGTCGAAATATGTCAATTTGAAGATTTTCATCTGACCAAACAAATATTTGCCTTAGGTATGCAAACTAACGAACTAACCATTACACTGTGGTCCTCACAGAGATAGGCAGAGAGAATAGAACGCCACACCAATCCGTCTTTGCAAACAATATTTGCCTCTTTTACATTCATGTATCTCCTTATACATATCCGCCGATTATTCTAACTCCTGACCTGACCACGCCTAACTATTTGACATACTTGATCATGCAAAGTTCTCCTCGGTCTTTCTCTGCTTTCATTACCAACCACCTGTTCATCTCATATATTTATTTTACTATTTTTTCTTCATTCATTTCATTCACATGCCCAAAACATCTCAACACACCATATACACATGTATATTTTTATATGTTTATCATTATCAAGTGTTCTTCGATCTTCCTTTTTCCAATTACTTCTAAATCTATTAAAAAAATTACCGTCTTGTAGAAGGTAACCGAGACCATTGCATATACGCAAGTTTAAAAAATGAATGCAATATGGATGTTCAATAATGGACAGAATGGTGAACGTTACACAAGTGTATAAGTGTTCGCTTAAGCCAGCCAAATGCCAAGCTGTACGCCCTGGGATGATCAGACCTTATTTTTGTATATACAAAAGAACAAAAGATGTTTTGTATCAAATTTAAACACCTGTTATATTATTTTTCGACACCTCATCATAGATGATGAAGAAAAAGGAAGTCTTGGCATTTACGGGGTACACACTTGTAACATGCACTTATAATTAGGGTAGTATACCCATGATTGACAACCACACTACTCAAATTCTTGGAACTTATTCTTCTTCCTCTATATTGAGATGTTGAAAAATTCATTCATTCAAACCCTTATCCCCACCCCAATGGTGCATAGGGCACTGCATCATATTAACGCAGTGTTATCTTGATCATTAACACATGTGTAATGGCCCTGCCATTTCTCATTCGCACTTTTAATGTCCTTTTTTAGAAAGTCGAGGGACTCGTCATTTGCTTGCAATATGTTGTCCGGTTCTAGTATGCGTTCCCATGACCATAAATCGGTACAGCATTTTATGATTCTCTACCCTAAAGCAAGAGGGTTTTTAACATAGTCTAATTTGGTATTTCGTGAGAGTCGGGTGTAACATAACTTAACAGCTGTTTGGAAGCACATGAGTATTGACTGTCGTATTGTTGTTTTTAAATAAACAAATATATAAATAGTCAATACCGTGTTTTAATTAATACTCGCTTCAGTCCAACCTGCCTCCTGACAAAAAGGGGACTAAAGTGTCCTGTTCAATGTGGACGTCATCGAGTGCACGCGTACGCTGATCACAAAGTGTCTTCGCGCACGTAGCGCACGCGACGCGATAACATAACATTACACATGAAGGAAAGGTGATCAGACCTCCGCTTCAGGTACCACTCCAGGGTAATATTAAATAAATGTTAGAGTGAAAAAATCACTTGTATTTATTTGACCCTCCCTGGGAATCGAACCCTAAACCTCCAGTACGGTAGCCGAGCGTGCTGACCATTACACTACGGAGGCGGACAAAAAATAATATATAAAAAAATTGAAGATAATCCAGATTTGTTAACAAGTATATATTTAGACACACTCGAAATGTTGTACCTATAATACTAGCATATCATCCGTAGAGTGAATAATCCAATGACTGTGATATATTTTAATAAATAATAAATAATATTGGTACTGTTGCAATCATTTTATTCATTTAACAAATTAATTTTCTGTGAATACACGACTTAATATATTTTTTAATATCTCTTTTTTATTATTATTTAAAATAGTTGCATTTGTTTCTACAATTTAATACAATTTCTATACATTTCTACTTAATACAATCTTATAATTTTAGTTACGCTGAGCCTTTCCAAAAAAGAGACTGAGCTCTTGTGCTTGGAGAGGGACATTTTTCTTTTTTTTTTAATTAAAAGTAATAAATACGTACGTTCAAACATCGTGCAATCACAAATACCTTTGTTAGTCTAAGCGTACATAAATTCATAACTTCTGTCGAAATTGAATTTATCGGAAACGTGATTTAATAATTTCACTAAAATTTGCTTCAAATTTGGCGCCTACATTTTCAATTATATTATTAATGAATAATTCATTAGCTGAAATTGAACAAGCACTAAAGATAAATTATTGAATTTCGATCGTAAATTCCGACGCAAGAAAATCTTGAAAGTGACAGATCAGTGAAAATTAATAACCGGTCTATTTTAAAAACAAATAAAAAAAATGTGATGAAATCAATGATTTAAAATATCAATTTTTCCTTGCATTTTTCGGATAAATACATAGTACAGTGGTTATCGCACTTAGCTACCCATATAAGTCACGGTTTCGAAATTATCTATGATATTGACTATAATTATCTTCTTCTTCTTTCTTATTATAGATTCTTGGATCTGTTTGTTCCGTTATTCGAGACAGTCTATTTTCTTGCATTCTTTTGACATGGGTATTACGGAATCGTCTTCACTGTCTTCCCCATCTGACTATATCCTCCGTACTACACATTTTTCCGAATTTCCGTGTTCCTTATTCGGTATTTCAATGTTTCCGGTTCTACGTCTCGATGTCCTATGAAGAGATTTAGCTCTCGCTGTGTCTGTTCTGGTCTTTATCCCATATCGCTCACTCCTTTCAACAACGTCATATATCAAAAAATTGATTTTTCAGATCGTTTTTAAAGTTTAAACATGTATTAAAAATAAATATCAAGCCACTTATTAAACTTTCACTGTGCAACAGGTATTTTTAGGTAAAACCTGAAGGTTTCTTCTCCATTTCATTGTTTTTTCAGTATATTAAAAAATAAATTAAACAAAACCTTTTCTTCAAAATGCAAAAACAACTCTTTCTGCCCTGTAGCGGGTAAATATTAAGTTAAAAATATGCCGCTTTTGCTGGAATATAGTATATTTTCTGGCCACCCCGAAAACAAATGAAAATTGACGATTTTTTATATATGATGTTGTTGAAAGGAGTGAGCGATATGTGGCAATCGGTCTAACACATCTCATATATATTTTAACTTGGCTTTCAATATTCATATGTATATTCTTATAGAGTTTTCTCTTAGGCACCATACCATAGTGATTCCCATAATGATCATTGTATTATATTGTATAGTCACGAATAGGTTATTTCTAAGGGGAGTTTTTGAATATGTTTACAAAATATATAAATATACCATGAAATGGCAAGAAGTGTAAAGTAAACAAACCATATTAATGAAGAAATGAAGAAAAAAATACTATGGATCATTTAAAGCGTGGTTCTTTTGTAGATAAAATTCAAGAAGAAATTGCCAAAAAATAAGATTTTATAACAATGGCATTGTTCAGAGAGAGTCAATCAATCAACCTTCAAACCGGGCAATATGTGTAATGGGCCTGTAACTTTATATCTCTGAATCCCTAAAATACTTTTTTCTTCGTTTGTCTTACGTTCACGATGTTTCCGAAAGTATTTCAAGAAGAACTTATCAATCACAGTTTATAGAAAGTTTTCGACTGCTATGAGAAAGTACATACGAGTATATTTGATGTGTACGTATAATACATAGGTACGTTTATTGATAAAGTACTAAATGATTTATAGACTACGTGGAAAAGAAAGATTGTGTTCCAGAATCTTTTTGCTTAGTTTGTTCAATAAAAAGTTAAGTTTTCAGACTGGAGATATCCATTAAAACAATGTTTTAATTTCGGCCCTTTTCACTTTTCAAAAAACACTAACCTCCAATTTATTTCAGAAGGAAGTCATCCGTATCTCTTGTATCATCATATCTCTTGTACCATGTATACTCGTATTTGTAAGGGTTATAAAAACGTGAAAATATCACAGAATGTTCAAACAATCACATGTATTATTTTTTTTCAAAATGTCACCATTATTTTATATTTTAAATACTGGGTTCATTAAATTAGATCAATGTTTGTCAGCCTGTTTTCCATCTACTCACAGACTTTAGAAAGATTTGATTTTTAATTAATGTTTTACTTAGTAAATACCACTATTTCTTAAAATCTACTGCGACACGAGTTTCGATGCATTCCGCATCATTTTCAAACACCGTTAAACACGGTGTTTAAATAATAATTAATGAAAAATGATAGATTTTAACACAACGTGACTGCCGAATCAATTAATGAAAAGATTTGATTTGTTTGATATATATATATATATATATATATATATATATATATATAAGTTCCGAAATTTTGAGTAGTGTATTTGTCAATCATGGGTAGAATGGCTAATGTTCGTAAAGCGATCACTTAAAAACAGTCTATAATAGGTCTTAAGTCCTGTAAATACCCAGACTTTTTAATTTATCAATAAAAATAACTCCTTATTGGAGAAACTCAAATTTGTGAACAGAAACAGCCTAAATATACTATAAACATCCTATGATAAATTGTAAGCCGCGTAAATACCAAAACTGACATATTCTTCTACGTTTATATTGAGATGTCGATATAAAACAACTCCTAATTGGATAAACCCAGATAAGTGAACAAATATTTTGACACACTTCAAATATTACAATTAATAACTTTTCATAAACTTTGTAAAACCTACACAGCTTTTTGCAATCACTCTGTGTGAAAAGCTTTTATTGATATGGAGCGACCTGAATATGCTGAATACCGTATACCATACATACTCGTACATACTAAAGAATCAGTAATACGTGTATAAAACGTCTCAAATAATATTCATAGTGGGGGGAATCGAAAACGATGCTTTAATACTACAAACTTCACCATAATTACCGAATTATTTGATTCATTGATTCACTGATTACTTTGTGTAATAATTTGATATTCACATAATATTTTAATCGTGTTTTGAAACATTATATATTTGTCATCTCAATAAAGATAAAGAAGAATATCGTTGTCTGGGCATTTACAGGGCTTACGACCGCCATAGGCTTGGTTAAGTGATCACTTTACACACCTCAATTCTACCCATGATTGACAACCACAGTACTCGAATTTTTAGAACTCCTAGATACGAGATATTGTACATTGATCAAGGTCGTGACATTGTGCATGTGAGTTCACAACAGCCATCTATGTTGGAATAGAGAAAGCCTTTATTAAGCGGAAACTCTTTTTATTTGTATGCAAGGTCCGAATCTTGGATTAAATTTTCAAGTGAGTCCCGCCAGAAAACGTGATATTCATTTTTTTTATTTAGCTTGTAGTTAAAACATTTTCAAACCAATATCGAAGCACTAATTAAATGAGATAAAAGTAACAAATAGCTGAAAGCAATGTTTACCCTTATTTATAACACGGGCCGTTAAATTTAAACGGACACTTCTGGATTCGAAATTATAAACCGATTGTTTTTTTTAATGGCATACTTGGTTTTTACAGTTGGGGTTTGATTCTCGGCGTGGTCAATTAGACATCATCAGATATTTACTCTTTATTTAAATACAGTTACTTCAATCTTCAAGAAATAATTAACATTTTTCGGTTTAATTCTCAGCGAGGTCAATTAGACATCATTATATATTTAGTCTTTCTTTCAATACAGTAGCCTCAAACTTAAATAATCTTTAAAAATAAACACGCTTGGGTTTGATTCTCAGCGTGGTCAATTAGATATCATCAAATATTTAGTCTTTCTTCCAATACAGTTACTTCAATCTTAAATAAATATAAACACATTTGGGTTTGATTCTCAGCGTGGTCAATTAGACATCATCAAATATTTAGTCTTTCTTTCAATACAATAACTTTAATCTTAGAAAATAATAAACTCACCTTTGGGTTTCATTCTCAGCGTGGTCAATTAGACATCATCAGACATCCCAATAAAAGCAGTTGTGAAACAACGGAACTTTAATAGGCCACATATTTTATTATGAAAAATAATGAAAAGAATTAATTCTAGAAATCGTATTAATAAAATGGAATGGAGTTGTTAAGAGAAAAAGGGTTTCAAAAATTGTAGGATACATGACAAAGGTCCTTTAAAAGACAAAGAAAACTGACGTTATGTAAGAAATCTTCCGTAAAAATTATTCAGCGCCTTTTTTCCCATTTGGGACCATTAGACCGTAATAATATTTCAGTCCTTTTAAGGTTCCACTTTCATGTATTTTCAGGAAACAACTCTTATTTTCATGAAAAATGTGCCTACCAAGTGTGTTTTTTAAATTATTGTAATATAAAATTAAAGGTCGACGTTTTGCTTTTACAACATTTCGACCTTTTACCGTTCGCGACATCTTCAGACCATAAGGAATTTGTAAGAATATTAGACCATAAAGTCTTGGAGAAAAGAGTGTAATATGTTTTATGTGATGCAGCTAACGTAAGCTAGGAAAAAAAGAAAGTAAAAGAAAATAATAAAAACAATACTCTGTACTATAGGATAGTGCCCCGCAACCTTTTCCGACCTACGACACACTAAAAGGCTTCCTAGAATTTCGCGGCACACCAAAAGCTAAAAAATAAAGACCATTAAATATTATTTTGTTATAATAATCATTCCTTACTACATTTTGAAAAAAAAGACAAGATCATCAAAATTAATTTGTCATTGTGTATTAAATATATCGACGGCCCCTACGTAAAGTACTCTATCTGTAAATCTGTAACTTTACAGTAGAGAGCTTAAAAGATTTTTTCAATGTATTTTTTTTATTAATTAACGGTTTTATCTGAAATTGTAATACATTAAAAAACACGATAAAATAATGTAATAAATCGTTTTAAAATTTTATGCTTTGTCAAAATTAAGTAGTTAGCGTTTTAGGAGTTCCGTTCATTCCGAAAACTCGATGTTGATAGCGTCTTATACGCCTGAAAACTAGGCGTATTTTATTTTACATATTTTTTTGTTTGTTTATGTTTGTAGATAACGGTCAGTTGATAATATACACCAAATATCTCAAAATTGATAATAATTTAGTTAGCGCACTTTGCGTAGGGCACGTCGATATGATGCATAATCATAAAGTGTCAAATACATTAATTTGACCGCGGCACACCTGTATCCGGCTCGCGGCACATCAGTGTGTCACGGCACACCGATTGCTGAGCACTGCCATAGGAGATGAAAGACATAATAAAAAAAAGAAGCTAGCTAGTGTAAGTTGTACACTTATACGTACGAGTACCTTGATATAAAAATGAACAGCTTATATTGAAATGAATCACATAACTATCATGCCGCTTCTCCGCAGTGGTAGGCAGAGAGGATAAAACTCCACACCACTATGTCTTTGAATACATTCTTCGCGTCTTCCACAATCATGCGGCTCATAATACATGACTTCTGTCCTGTGTATGCCTAAATATTTGTAGTAAGATTTCTTGGTCACCATATTGGCTGGTTCAAGTGATCACTTTACACGCTTTGTAATATTGACAATTCAACAGATGATTGATACCATTTTACTAAAATTTGATTGCTAAAATGTTTATTTTATATAAATTTTACTTGGTAAATGCCACTATTTCTAAAATCAATTGTGACACGTGTTTCGATGCATTCTTCTAAATTCTTTAGTCTTTGGGACGTTGAAGGAGCTGTTTCTCACTATCATTTATTCTTTTTATATCATTGAGAATCAAGAATAAGATATTACTACAACATAGATATACAAAAACATATATATTAGCATAAAGTGACTGCGGAATCAATTAATAAAATTAGGTACTTAAAAGTTTTTATATGCTGAATATATCAATAAAACCACACATTTAATCAGAATAAATTTCAAAGGCAACAGGAATAAAAACCAGAATTTGTGAACAAAGCTTTTTGACATACTGAAAATATTGTAAATACCTTTTACTATTCATTCTTATGCCCGTGCTTTTATTTGATTTTGTTTTTAGACTGAAAAACGCAAACTTTTCGAATAAAATTAAATGAGTGCTTTATCAACCCTGTTATGTATATCGTAGTCGTACAAGAGAAAGTGACCAAGTGTCAAAACGTAAAATGTTCAGGAGGGCCATTTAAGTCACCTTTGCTTGGCAAGAAAATAAACATCAATGCTGTTAGTCATTTTTAACAAGTCAATATATTATACTTCCAAGTTCAAAATCCATTGGGATGTTTTTCAGGGCAATATTAGGCTAGTAAGATATCAAATAGTCAATGATCATGTTTTTGTAAAAAATGCACTTGGTCACTTTCTCCTGTATGACTACGATATGTACGTTCTAGAGTTTACTTAACCTCTACGTATAACTTTGTAACTAACGCTCGTTTTTCTTGGAAACAAAGAACTTTACTCGACACTGCAATAAATCCAAATATTATATAAAAACAAAGTTCAAAAGAATACTTGGCAATACATGTTTGCTGTCATCGTGAACATTTAACCATCATCAATGGTCTATTGTTTATGTATAGCATACACAAGCACCTACTTTTGAGATACATTTTCTATTTTTAATTTCAATTTTACTTATAAAAATACCACAATTTTTTTTAATCTACTGTGATGCGTGTTTCGATGCATTTAGTATCATACGGTCACAATAGATTCAAGAAATTATGATATTCACCAAGTAAATTTTTAATTAAAAACGGATTGATATTACAACATTGTGTTGCTGAATTGAATAATGAAAATATTTTTTCTCAGTTAAAAAGAGGATCCAGCTGAATATTGATTTCAGCCCATTCACCGAACCTACGACTGTCAGCTTTCGAATTGACAGTCTGTAGAAACAATGTTGCAAGTTCAAAAACCAAACCTCAACAGAAAACAACCTATATATCGCTCACTCCTTTCAACGTCATATATAAAAAAACATGATTTTTCAGGCGATCGTTTTTAAAGTTAAAAAATATAATACAATGTATTTAAAATAAATATCAAGCCACTTATGGAACTTTATACTGTGCAATAAATCTTTTTAGGTAAAACCTGATTTTTTTCCAGTTGAAAAATATTTAGTATAAGTATTTTTTAAAAAAATGAAACAATACCTTTTCTTCGAAATGCAAAAACAACACTATCTGCCTAAATATTAAGTTAAAAATATGCCGCTTTTGCTGGGATGAAGTACATTTTCTGTGCATTCCGAAAACATGAACAACTGAATATTGACGATTTTTGATAAATGACGTTTTTTAAAGGATTGAGCGATATGGTATACGTAAATATGTATGGCTAAGTAAGTACCGCACTTAGTTGAAGAAATATTGATCAAAGTTAAACTAGGTCTTCATAGGTGTTCTGGCAATTATAAATAACAGATATTGATCGCGGATAATTTTTGAAAAAAAAATAGATTCTTATTAAATCAATATTCCATCAACGCGAAGACCGAATTACATAAACAAATGTATTTTTATTTTAATGATTTGTGAATTTATCTCCTCACATGAGCGCGTACGTGCCAACACTCTTAACGTCTTTAAAATATTGCTGTAATACATTATTTATAGGCAATGTATTCAAATTTATTTATTTTAATTCGTTCCATATATTGTGATAGAAATATAGCATAAATAAGGGGTGGCGCAAAATAATCACCCTATCAGAAGATGTGTTTTTTTTTGCAAATGGCGTCAATCATACTTGACGTTTATGAACAAGACAACTGCAATTTACAAACAAATTCAAGGTGATGCGAAATTAATCCAATTTTGTTTATGAGTAACTTTTTTACTAATTAAAAAAAAAAAATTTAGTGATATTTTGACCTTTACAATTTTTTCTGTTAAGTGGAAAAGATGACATATTGCTCACTCCTTTCAAGAACGTCATAAATCAAAAATCGTCAATTTTCAGTGCATGTTTTTTAAATGCCCAGAAAATGAACTATATCCCAGCGAAAGAGGCATATTTTTAACTTAATATTTACCCGCTACAGGGCAGAAAGTGTGTTGTTTAATTATTTTTTTTAAATTTACAATTTTTTTTCAAATGGAGGAAAAACCTTCAGGTTTTACCTAAAAAGACCTGTTGCACTGTAAAAAGTTGAATAAGTGGCTTGATATTTATTTTTAATACATTGTGTTATATTTTAAAACTTTAAAAACGTTCTCCTGAAAAATTAAGTATTTTGATTTCTGACGTTCTTG
The DNA here is from genome assembly GCF_059751285.1 of Brachycentrus maculatus. Lineage (NCBI taxonomy): Eukaryota > Metazoa > Arthropoda > Insecta > Trichoptera > Brachycentridae > Brachycentrus > Brachycentrus maculatus. Next base: position 513,805 of record NW_028281186.1, on the reverse strand, counting down.
AAAGGAGTGAGCGATATATCAAGTGACTGCCGCCAATGTTGAAACACATTTGTGCCTGTTTTATCAATTTGTTTGTATACTGCAGCTGTCTTGTTTACAAATTTAAAATATGATTGACGTACGACGCGATTTGCTAAAATTATAACATCTTCCGATAGGGTGATTATTTGTGTGCCACCCTGTGTATGTTGTCATTATGAAAATATGTGCTTATAATTTATATATTAAATATACCTAACATTCAAAATAATGCTTGGTCTAAAAACATCATAAAGCGATATATCTACTCTGAATTTACGACACATCTAAATTCAAAAAAAATATATTATAACATAATTATTGTAATTTTAAAACGAAGTTGCATTATAACTATAAAATGGAAAATCACAAAGTTAGTGCTTCAAATATAAATTATAAAATAAATATATTTCGGATTATTTTAATCAGATAAAATATTTATTTTTAAAAAAAGCATTGAAGTTTGCAGTATTGAACGCTTATTCAATTTGTGTTTTTTTATACATATTTAGATTGGCGTTGCTTATAAAATTTAATACTTGCATGTCTTTTAGATGTCTAGATATTAAAGAAGGCCTCAATAGAAGAATATATATTGTATACAACTTCCGAACTGAGTAGTGCGTTATGGTCAATTATGGCTAGAATATTGAATGTACACGTATACGAAGCATCACTAAAACTAGCCTATGACAGGTTTTAAGTCCTGTAACCCGTACTTCCATATTCTTCTTCATATATATATATATATATATATATATATATATATATATATATATATATATATATATATATATATATATATATATATATATATATATATATATATATATATATTATATATATATATATATATATATATATAAAACCCAGGTTTGTTAACAAAGATTTAGGTACACTTAAAATATTGTAATAGATACTCTTTATTTACAACATCAAAAAGTCAATTAATTTTGTCCAAAACAGAAAAAAACAATATCTCTTCTGTGCTTATGGGTATATTTTTTATATTAAATAGCACAAAAATATATCATGCGTTTGAATTCGCATTTTAGGAATTTAATCCTTGGTTGATAAACGTTCTGACACTAAACAAGAGAGGTGGAAGAATTCGGAGAACGCCATAAATGATTTTGGCATTTGATAAATTTCCCGCCGTCACATAATAGAATTTAGGTTAATCACGTTAAATTTCTTAAGCTCGAGTTAGGTTCTCATTATGAAAAGGGGTACCTACCGCTTTATGTAATTATAATTTATTAAGGCCTGCAGTTTCGAAATCGTCTTTTGTTGAATTGTTCCTAACCATGTCGGGAAAAATAATTATCACGTAGGTACTTTTTTTTTAAAACATAAACAAGTATTCCATGTTTTGTACTACTTAACGGGGATAATAGAAGCAGAAATTACAGATTCAATATTTAGTTTTTTATGTTTCTAGATATATAAATGTTTATTTTTTTTGTTTAATAGTAAAGACGATTTTAAAAAATAGTTTTTAGTTACAACATTTTGAGTGTGTCCAAATACTTGTTAACAAAATATGGATTATCTCCAATTACAGGAGTTATTTAAAAATGATTCTTTTCATCTCAGCAACAGATGTCTCTAGTGAAGTTCTAATGATTCAAGAACAACGTTTCGGAATTGGTTCATATATATATATATATAGAACTTCTAAGAATTTGAGCAGTGTGGTTGTCAATAATGGTAGAATTGGTGAATGTTACACGTGTGTAAAGTGATCACTTAAACCTATGACGGTTGTCAGCCCCGTAAATGCCTAGACATCCATAGTCTTCTTCATCTTTGATGAGATGTCAAAAAATAATATAAAAATTACAACACTCATAATTGTAAATAGCAAAGTCAAATTTTTCCTAATCTTTGATGAAATGCATGTTTTCTTCATCTTTGTTTATTTATCATTTGTTGTGTATCATTTATCTAATCGTATCGCTAAAGTTATGTATACTAAATTCACTTAAAAAAATAATTGTATATTATTAAAGGAGATTTAAGAGGTGCACAAAAATTATGGAAATACTGTTAATAACTGCATTTTTTTATTATTATTTTTGTTTAAGGTATTTTTAAAAATAATAATACCAGAACCGATATGCGAAGAATCTTGAAAAATCTCTTTTAAAAAAAAATTACTAAAAATTAGTGTGGTAGTCAATCATGGGTAGAATGGTGAATGCTACATGTGTATAAAGTGATCACTTAAACCACCTTATGACAGGTCGTAAACCCTGACTTCCACATTCTACTTCATCTATTGAGTTGAGATGTCAAAAATCCTTAAATAAAATAGAATTCAAACAACAAAAATATTAATTTTACATTGAAATATAATTTTTACATCACATACATAATTATAATATGTGACTTACATAATTTTGAATTTAACTCATAAATTCGGCGCTCGTCACAATGTCACATTTTTCATTTCCTTACATCGCCTGGCAACACTGAACCATTCACGTACAGCAGATCCAAGTAATGATAAAAAGGGTCGGGTTTAATCCCTTAAAGACCAGAAGAAAGTCGACAATCCGATCGCAGTCACTTGTCAATGACAAAGAAAACCATTACTTACCTACTGGTGAGTTTTCCACATTGGAAAATAGTTTAATACCAATTAAATTCTTTTGCGAATCTGAGGGTTGCCATTTCTATCTAAAGATTTTTTAAATCACTTAACTTTTTTCATGTTATTATCATTATTATTATTATTGATTTAAAAGTTTATATTTTTACCAGGGGCTTGTCATAAAATTGAGTTAAATAATAATCTTTTGATATTGCAGTAATTAACTGCTGATGTTGCATCCCTAGAAAAGCCTTCTGACAGGGCAATTTCTGAAAAAAAATTGACATCTTCACTCAATAAATGAAGAAGAATATGGAAGTCAGGGTTTACGACCCATCATAAGGTGGTTTAAGTGATCACTTTATACACAAGTAGCATTCACCATTCTACCCATGATTGACAACCACACTACTCAAATTCTTGGAAGTTCTATTTAAATGATCTTCGAAGCATTGTACAAGTAATAGTTTAAAACGAACAGTTATGACCGAATGAATTTATGGAAAAAATCAATTAATGGTCATTTGAAATCTTGTGGTTAGTGTAGAGGACTTTGAGGTACCTAACTGAACTCTTCAGTTTTTAGGTTTATTCCCGCTCTGGCACAACTTGTTCATTAAACGTGAGGTTTATCTGAAAATAATATCATAAAAACAAAAGTACTCATATTTAAAAAATATATTAAAATGCAGTTCATGTGAGGGCATTACGACATTGACAGTGAATTTCTAGGGATATTATTATTGAAATATTCATATGAAATGTGACTATAACAAGCTGCCAGATTTTGATATATGCAATCCATTTTCACATAGTGTATATACCGTGAATCTATGTACTGCGAATCCTTTTATCCTTGCTCAAAGAAAAGTGCATTATCTCTTCAAGTTTAGTCCTGCACCAAGTGGGTCGATCATAGGATATTTTCGCCACGTCATTTTAAAATACAACAAAATATTGAAAATAATAAAAATTTTGTCTGTTATTGACGCCTTAGACATTTCGAACAATTATTCACACATTAAATATTTTCATTTGCTCAGACATAATAAGATAAAATAACTTTTTTTTTAACATCGATAAACAGCAAGTTTAAAATTACGATATATTGTTATTAATAAATAAGAAAAATATGACGCAGTCCTGTAAAACATCATAAAAATCAGAAAATCAGGACTAAAAGTAGTGTGCGTGTGTTAACTCAAGCAACAGAAATATTTCAATGAAATCATTATTAACACCGTCAGTATTTTCATGGGGTTTTAATGAGATACTCGAAAATTCAAATGCGTCTAATATAAAATTATATTCACATAAGAAACCAATAGCGCCAATAAATGTGGGGGTGCCAAAAATACGCGTGTTTACCCTATTTATTTATTGTAAAACAACAATCAATTTACCTAACGTTGTTGTGAGTAAACATTATTCGTAGGGTTGCTGAAAAACAATCTCAATATTAAACTATTCATAATAAATTAAAAAGTCGTAAGGAACATTTTTTAATTGATTTAGTTATGTAATAAAAATCTTTCATGTTTTTTAACAGCGAAGTGATTCAATTAAAGGTGAATTATATATTTTTTAAATTAAAACGAGCATCTTGTACTTTAAGTATGTAAACAGGGGAGTTAAAATTAAACTGAATACACATTTTAAATATTAATTTAAATAATTATAACTAGGTATTTTTCGCGCAAACAATCCATTATTTTCATATTGTTTCTCGGCAGAAAATGATATTTGGTTCCATCACTTTTTCTTGTGTGTTATTTAAATTACTCAGAAAATGGCTTTCATAACAAAGAAGAGTAATCAAACACGCGGTTTACAGTAAACAATTTAGATAAATGAAAATAATTATTCCTCTAGTGATTTCTACCAAGTGTTTCAAGACGGTAATAAGAATAGTTCCACGGATACCTATTATTACAATGTTTTTTAAATCTAATTGCAAATTAGAGCCAGTGCGATCCTTACCTGTTGCGACTTTTGCTGGGTAAAATATTTCTGTCCGAGATAGTCATATTCCCATCATCACACCACTATTTAACACACTGTGTCTTTTGTTTAATTTGATTTTCATACTCCCTGACGATATAGTCTGTTAATCACCATTTCACGGCAATTTCACAGGTAACACCATCGCCAGTGGAGGCCCAAGCAAAACTGATCCGTAACGCCACGTTATCAAGTAGCGACTTTGGGAATACGCGGTCCTGAAACCCGGTCCGCGCCAAAAGCACAGTTCCAACTCCAAAGAAAACAAAATTAGGCAACTTAGTCAAAAAGTACAAGAGAACAACCGAAACCGAATTCGCTCACAGCTTTTAAACTGAACACTTCTACTAAATTTACCTTGCTCACCTTGTTTTTCACTGTAACAATCAGAGCAGACACTCCGTATTCCCGTCATTCCTACCCCGGCGCTAACCCCCTTTTCAGAGGAGCCCTACCGGACAAGTGGCTCATTTTCCCAGGATATAAATCAGTGCCACGCTGCAAAAGGAACATTTCAATCAGGTTGTTTGATGCCCATTTACAAGTTTTGCTTGCTAAGTGTTCATTTACTTTTCGCTGCAATAATTGCATGAAAAACGTAGTACTAAGTGCGACCCGAATATCCTATCTTTTCCCTCCAAAATGGTAGAGCGGGAAAGCTGAGGATCGACAAACAGGTGGCGCTAAAAACACTTAAATGATATCAATAGACATAGTTCATTCCCTCTTTACTAATATTATAAATAGTCTTGAGTATTTTTATTTTATTCGTGTTTTTTTAAGTACCCACAGATAGATTTGTAAACCACTTGTATAAAAGAATGCTTAAAAGAAAGAAAAAATCTCAAAGGCAGTCTATTTTTCTCATAATTTTCCCTGTTTCCCAAAATTTGTTCAAGCATTATTATTTATTCGTTTGTATTTTTTTCACATCGTATTTTCATTATATAAGTATGTATTTTTTTAAATTCCAAAAAACCGTAGATTAAAAATGTGTTAATAAAGTATAATATCAAAAATTATCGATTAATGTCTCAATTCCCTATTTATTTTGACCCTTACATCCAATGGTGCATAGGGCACTCCATCGGATCGACGCAATGTTATCTTATTCGTTAATTAATGAAGGCTAGGTAATCAGGAACCAGTTTAGGGTAATGTTCAACAATCTTTATAAAAATCACATCTATTTATTTTAATCCTTTTTTAATTAATGTTTTAAATACCACTATTTCTTAAAATCTACTGTGACACGTGTTTCGATGCATTCCGCATCATTTTCAAACACCGTATGCAACAAACAATGATGCGGAATGCATCGAAACACGTGTCACAGTAGATTTTAAGAAATAGTGGTATTTACTAAGTAAAACATTAATTAAAAATGGATAGATTTTACCACAAAGTGTCTGCCGAATCAATTAATGAAATTATTTTAATCCTCCTGGGAATCGAAGCCGGGACCTCTTTCGTCGTCAATTTCGCAATGAATTTGTATTGTGATTCTTTACCTTTGGTAAGTATTATTACGAAGGCATTGTAATAGCATTTATAGGTGTATATAGTAACATATATGTTGAAAAAAAATTACATTCTGTTATTACAATGTTAAAAAAATTATTGATAATACAAATAATAAAAAAAATCCGTCGCAACAAGGCCTTAAGTTCGTTGTATATTTTCTTAGCAAATAGCAAGAACTAAAAATTAAACTTCTCCTTAAATTTAACTGTTTGCACAAATAACTACATATTTCAAAAACATTCAATACAATATATGTCGGATTTAATTATTTTATTCCCATATGTAAAAAGCCAGTTGAAGGGTTATATTTTTAAGAAATACATAACTCACATTTTAGTGGGTTTGATAATAACGTGTACCTACGAATTTAAAGCTAAATTACTGTAATTCATTCAGTTGTACAAAAATATGTATTTTTACCTAATTAACTTAAACGCTTTCGCTTATATAAAATAATTTATTGTTGTTTATCTTTTAAATATCAGTATAATTCCAGTATAACGTATATAAGTACTTTTTTTACAGATTATTTCCAAAACTCTTTTGGCAACATTTTGTGCTACATGTTTTGAAATTCGAATTTCTCAGATATGGCGGTTTCTATTGATACGAATCCGGGCTGCTCACGCACGCGCCGCGCAGCTCTACTTTAACCCTCTCTCGCCCGGTAACACAATGCCTGCCAGGACTGCGGTTCGTGTATATATTCTCAATGGTTAAGTCGTAAAATAAGCGCGTTTCCTTAACCACGCGATTTCATACCTAGCCTCGGGTCGGGACATAGAAGATTATGTACCTCTCGAAACGTGAGTTTGAATTTTTTATTTCTTTATATACTCTAAGAGAAAAATGTATTTTATTTGAACGCCAATACACACGCTTTTACAACATTTTCCACTTCCCAATGCCAGATATACGCCTTGATAACATCAAATGCCAAAAATTAGGAGGTGAATTTTGTTTCAAATAATATTTGAACATACGCAATGCTGTCACATGGATATAAACGGAATCTGGAAGTCTTCGTGAGACCAAATGAATACCAACATTTGTACGGGTAATATTACAACAATGTTTTTGACTAGAGCCATGTTAAATACACATACAACATAAGGTATGTAAAATTTGATGAATCTTTTACACAGAATATGAAAATGGATTTTCCCGATGGTAAAATAAATATTTTGTGTTGACATGTAAAAACAATATTTAATATTCTAAATCTTTCTTATGTCTTTACAGATTTCAATAAGAAAATAACCAGTTGTCCTGTAATTTTTTGTTCTCATTTATCCACAACTTTTATAAAGGGTGATTATACCCACCAATGACATGTCAATTATATAAAACTAACTCATGCTGTAGATACTGCGCATCCCTTGTTTTTTTCTGTACACAACGTATATCTTTTTGTGTTATCCGCCCTGCGATGTTGACACAATATTTTTGGACGTATACATGTCTGATTCGATCATAAGAGGCCACACTACCAGCCCTTTACCCTAAACACAATCATATTCTAATGCAAAAATCCAAAATACTATCCGATCTCTTTACTAGCAATTATCTTATTGACCAAGACTGTAAAACTACTATAGGTCGTTTAGAGTAAAAAGGAAAAAAAACACTAAATTTTTGTGTACCATTATACCACGATACCTCAGGTGAAATGCCAACATAATTAATTTTATTAGCATATTTTATTAAAACGGTCACCACACGCCCCAGATGAACTTATTTATTGAATCCTCAATTTTATAATTATTTTAGACTCAACCCCTATATATAATTCAAAACAATGAAAATAATACTAGGAAATGAACGTGAATAATAAGTATTTATGTGACATAAATGCCTTGTACTATGTTTATGAGTAATCCCACATTTTTCGAATGCGGACTTTGCATTTTGTGGGAAATATTAGCTGGGTATCAAATTGATAAGCGAACATTTAGCGCTCCGTGCAACAACTTTTAACATTTTTTCTTTCTTTATGAATTAAAATCTGAGTACTTACCTAAATAAATAAATATATATAAATAGTAAGGTATGTACCAGAAAGTGGGTTCATTTTGTAGAGTGGTAACATGAGGCGTTCGCGCCAAATCTAATTTGACGTTTATTGTTTATGTTTTGTGGTTAGATTTCCAAGTTTGCGATTATTTTCTTTTAATTTCTTTATATTTATCTGTTTGATTTAAGTCTCTTTTCCTTTATAATATAAATGAAATAACATTTATAGTGTTGTTTATTCATCAACGAAATGGATTCGCCAAGAACTAGTCGTCGAAAATCCAAAGTATGCTACAAGGAGGACGATTCATTTATAGAAGAATTTAATTATAACGCAATACCAAAAACACCCACAAGATCTAAACCTAGAAAATCCATAATTAAAAACACACCCCGTCTTAAGGAATGTGATTCTGATTCTGACCGCATAGAAAATGGAGGCATTAAAGAAGAATTGAGGACGACTCCTTTAGTTTGTACTTCTGAAGAAGAAAATACGTCTTCATCGACTGATCCATCGAAATCGACGTTGCTAATTGATGTTCGGAAAAAGTCAACATGGAATCCCACTATTGTTTTGAAGCCAATTGATATCGCAGGTCTGAAAATTGAATCACCATCTGCATCTAGCTCTGATAACGTTCGGAGAGGGACAAGAATGAGACATAAAACCGCTCTAGCCAAAGAATCAGAGGAATCCTCTAGATCGTTTAAAAAACACTCTGATAAAAATGATAACTCCGATTCAGAGAGTAATAGCAGTGAACAACAAGTGGCTGAGAAACCTTCGAGTAAGATCTGTTCATTAAATTATTTTAGGATTAAACATTATAAAATAAAACAACCTTGTTTTTAACCACTTTTTTATTGGTACATTTTTTCTCCAACCGGTTTCAACAAGAACCTTGTCATCATCAGGGTTAAACATGTACTTGTTGTTTTATTTTATAATGTTTATGAAATGTGCCACAATGTATCTGCGAAAAACATTAATGAAAAAATATTTTAGGATTTATTAAATAATTGGAACTGCACTGTTTTGTCTGCCTCCGTAGTGGGATGGTCAGCATGCTCGGCTACCGTTCTGAAGGTCCCGGGTTCGATTTAAAAGTAAATATTAGTGATTTTTTCACTCTAATATTTATTCAATATAACCATGAACTCGTACCTGAAGCGGAGGTCTGATCACCTTTCCTTCATGTGTTAACGATCAAGATAATACTACGTTTATATGATGCAGTGCCCTTTGCACCATTAGGGTGCGAATTGGGGTTTAAAGAAGCACTGTATATAATAAAACAAAAATTATATGGCTTTTTCCATATTTACTTTATTTGATGTATGGAAGTAAGGGTTTCAGCGTTGGATCAACATCATGAGATTGGTAGACCGGTCTAATAATGTCGATAGCGATGAATCTCGGTTGCTGTTCAAATAAAATAAAATTTAAAAAATATGTATTTATTTCTATATAACTATTGTTTTATCGTACAAAAAATTTGTCTTCAAAATTTAACCCTAGGTAACTAAACATTCGTCCACGTGACGACGCCCTTCTCCGAAAAAGTCAAGTGCACTCACTTCCCTGCACCCCGCACCCGCCAGGCTTTGTTTACGGAATAGTGATTTATTCTTAAATGTCTCTTACATTCATTCCTAATAAACCAAACTTAAGTGTCATGTAACCATTAACTATTTTTCATAAATGCTTTTGATAATTTTCACATTTTTAATTTCGTAGTCCGCCTGACGAATGTTTAGTTACTACGTAACAAATATAGTTTAGTTATCTAGGGTTAAAAAAAAAATACTACTAAATTTATTCACGGTTATCAAAATATTTTTCCAGCTCTATTTAGCGATGAAGATGTGGAAGGGAAAGAAATGTTTAAGTTCAAAATGATGCATAAAAAGCAGGATATGGTTAAGAAGGCCATCGAGTCGGCCATGGACAGCCCCAAACTCCAACATCTGATCTCTGAAGAGCACCACACCCCGAGAACGCCCAAGTCCTCGCAGAAGTTGAATGCCGGCACACCTAGTAGAAGAGGAAGAAAGTCCATCCTCTGCACAACGCCGAGAAGTGGAAAAGTCACCGCAAATTATGACAAAACACCTCATCATATAAGAAATAAAATGAAAAAAAGTGATTATTTTTTCCCCTATTTTATATAACTAAATTTACTTATTTATTATGAACGAATGAGTGAGGAAACAGCAGTATAACAAATTTATGGAATGAATGTAGTATATGGCGAGCCAAGAAAAATTTAGCATGATCGAGGACTTCAAATACTTGAAAATGATCAAGCCGATAGTCAGAATAATCGTATTGTATTAGGTATGAGAATATTCATGAATGTGGAAAAGGAATGAAGATTGTTTGCAAAGACAGTATGAGACAAAGAGTGGTATGGCACTATATTCTCTCTGCCTACCAGGTGCCGTCTGTCCATACATATGTGGATGCTCTGCATCCTTTGCATTTTGGAGTAAAAATATTTGGACTTCTATCCGTAAACAGCAATACTGTAATATTTTGATATTTCTACAGCGACATTAATGTGATTTTTTTACAAAAACGGCACAAAATCATACAAATATTATTATTATAAAACATCGTGAATTGTTGGGTAATATATCCAAAATTAAACACGGTTATTAGATTGAATTCTACTTTTATTTACATATATCGCTCACTCCTTCAAGAACGTCATAAATCAAAAATCGTCAATTTTCAGTTGTGCATGTTTTCGGAATGCCCAGACAATGTACAATATCCCAGCAAAAGAGGCATACTTTTAACTTAATTTATTTTAATTTATTTTTACCCGCTACAGGGCAGAAAATATTGTTTTTGCATTTTGAAGAAAGGTATTGTTTAATTATTTTTTTAAATATACTAAATAGTTTTCAAATGCAGAAAAAACCTTCAGGTTTTACCTAAAAAGATCTGTTGCACAGTAAAAAGTTCAATAAGTGGCTTGATATTTATTTTGAATACATGTGTTATATTTTTAAACTTTAAAAACCTTCTCCTGAAAAATGAAGTTTTTTGATTTATGACGTTCTTGAACGGAGTGAGCGATATATGATAATATGTGACGCGTTTCGTCTTACTAAGACATTATTAAACACTGTGAGTGATTTATAGTGTTTCATAATATCTCAATAAGACGAAACGCGTCACATATTATCATATACATATATGTAAATAAAAGTAGAATTCAATCCGATAACCGTGTTTAATTTTGGATATATTACTCAACAATTTAAAATGGAATTCTACCAACTGTCTGCAGTTAATATAAATAAAAAATCATTATGGAGCTTAATGGATTTATGAAGATAATTTTAGACGGTACCTAATTGTATATTGTTCATGGGCTAGCGTCTAGACTTGCATATTTGATATCTAGTACGTAGTAAGTACAAGTGTAAACATTTCATTTCCAGCATCCCTTCTACAAAAAGTCACCGACGGCCACTGCTGCCTACAAGCGGTGTGATGGTTAATTATTTAGTTACTTTGGTATTATTGTCATTATCGATGTTTTATTATTATCTCTCTTTTAGAGTTGGAGACATTGGCATTGGACAGTGAAGGGTCAGATTTTGAAGACAGTGGAAGTGAATATCAAGTATCTGATGAAAACCAATCTAGTGATGATATTCTCAGTGACTCGGTAAGATACTTCAAATACACAGATTAGTTTTGAATATCAAAAGCATTGTTAACTTTGTGATATGGTAAAAATAATAATATTAATCTTGGATGATTTAAATGGCGCCACTTTCGTAAAATACTACCTCAAGGGTGCTTATACAGATATCGCTCACTCCTTTCAACAACGTCATATATCAAAAAACTAGATTTTTTCAGGAAATCATTTTTAAGGTTTAAAAATATAATAAAATGTATTAAAAATAAATATCAAGCCACTTATTGAACTTTTTACTGTGCAACAGATCTTTTTAGGTAAAACCTGAATGGTTTTACTCCATTTGAAAAATATTAAGTACATATATTTAAAAAAAATAATTAAACAATACCTTTTCTTCAAAATGCAAAAACAACACTTTCTACCCTGTAGCGGGTAAATATTAAGTTTAAAATTGGGCTATTCTTGGGCTGGAGCATGGCCAAGATGTTGGGCAGGACGCCTCCCTGAGCGATGGTAGCGCCGGAGAGCAGTTTGTTGAGCTCGCTATCAATATAACACTCTCTTTATCATTCATAATGATACGGAATGAATGCACTTTGTGGAATACGACTTAAAAGTGGTATTACACAAAGTGAATGGTGAATTAAAAGGAGAGCGCTACGTAGATTAGTGTAAATCTAATTATTCCACTTTTACACTGTAATATTTATTTAATATTACCCGGGACTGGTCCCTGAAGCGCAGCAGTGATGCCCTTGCCTTCATGTAAGTAATGATGAAGACAACACTGTGTCAATACGATGCAGTGCCCTATGCACCATTGGGTGCGAATAAGGTTTAGGAAAAAAGAAGAATGATTCCATCTATTAAAATCGTCTTCTCCAAAATTATAACCATGCCCACATTTTCCAAAAATATAACGAAATGCGATTTATTAACCAATTAATTCAGATGAGGCACAATAGGTCTTTACAAATCACGTTCTTTTGCATGTGAGCTCTCGGCTCCATCTATGGTTGAGTTAAGTAAAGTTTAAATGTATATTTTAACTGTAAATATGTAAATTACAAAAAGCAAATCGCTGTAAATAACTGAATAAAAACACTGAATTTGTGTCAAAATTTCATAGCGATCAGTAGATCTTGAACAAATTAACCTTTATACTTTTATTTATGTAGATACCCATTACTATATGTGAGGAACAGAGGACAATTAATTAAAACGATTTCTTGTATTTTTTCTAATGCATGTATCATGTTACGATATAGATCAATTTCTAGTTACAATATTATTTTATTACTGTGTTAGTCAAGCAATATAAAATTATCGTTTCAGGAAAAAAGTGATAAAGAAGAATCGTCTGGATCGGATGATGAAAATTTGAAGACAGTTCTCTCAAAACTGCAAATTCGGCAAAACAAAACTCCATCCAAACCTTACTCTTTACGAAGAGTACGTGGCGACAAATTTATTGTTAAATCTGACAATTACTTTTCCATGCACGGAAGTAAAAAGGTACAGTTTCAGAGTATTTGCATTATAAAAATAAAATAAAAACATTTAAATATATTTTAAATAAGTATTCTATCTCTCAATATCAAAATACGGAATACTAGTTGTCGTTTTTAAATATTAAAATTACTGTAAATTTAACACGTTGACTGCCAACTACGAGACTTGTAGATTGCCCTCTTTGCTAGGACGCCGACTACGAGCTATTTTGTACTGTGTTTACTTGCCATATTCATTCATCCTACTTAACCTCTTAGATGCTGCCTGCGACTTTATCGGCACAATATTTTATTCTCTTGAGTGCTGTGTGCCAATATATAGGCACGGCCATAAAAAAAACTGCTTGTGTTCTATAACTGACTTTTTTTGTGTATTATTGACACATTACGTAGAAATTTGAAAAATCAATTGCCACATCTAAAGAGTTAATTTAGTACACACTTTAGTGCAATATTTTATGAGAGTGTCATTACAGTAATTTGTTTCAGGTTGTTACATCTAACCATACACTCGAGCGGTTAAAAACTCCTCGACTTACTGAAGATAAACTTCAAAACATACTGAAGCAACAAAAAATGTCCGATGAACATCGCATGGCTATTGAAGAAATAATGGAGGATCACCAAAAACTCTTTGACAAATGGCTTTACATCCTCAGTGAAGGATACAGCATACTGCTTCACGGTGTCGGCTCTAAACTAAAGCTAATCACCGATTTTCAAACGCAAAAACTTTCAAGATACCCGTGCATTGTTATAAATGGATTCTTCCCGAGTTTGACACTGAAAGACATCTTGGAATCCATAATATCTGACCTTTTGGATTTAAATTCTGTGCCGTCAAATGTTTACGAAGCTGTTAAAGTAATTGAAGATGAAATGGCTAATTCACCTGCTACCAATCTTTTTCTCTTAGTACATAACTTGGATGGAACGATGTTGAGAAATAATAAAACACAATCCGTGTTGTCGAAAATAGCCAGAATTAAAAACGTACATTTGATTGGATCAGTAGACCACATCAATGCACCATTAAGTAAGTATTCACCCATATTTTCCATACCGTTACCTTACATTATTTGTGGAGGTCCTCACCAAAACAAAACATTTCCACTATAAATGATTTTAATCAGGAATTCTAGCTTGTAAAATTTCTAGGTTTTGGTGCGATTTAATGATTTTATATTGAGCGCAACTTCAATTAAGATTTCGATCGAATTTTTTGTGCAACATTATAAATGTATCTTTTTTGTGAGGACCTCCACATTTTAAACATGTTCCTTCTTCTTTCCTGAACTGCATCAATTTTAATATAGATAACTGCATTGGATTGATATATTGTTGTCTTCATTTATCGTTGGTTCAATCATGTATAGATCTCACTTTACTATTTTGATGCCTTTTACTTCTTCCCCAAGATAGTTTTATCTTGATCATTTATTACATGAAGATGAGGCGTCAATCAGTCCTGCGTTTCAGATACCTGTCTAAGGTGATTTTAAACAAATATTAGAGTGAAAAATCACTTTTATTTGTTTTAAACTCCCTAGGAATCGACCCTGAAACCTCGAGCATGGTAAACAAACAATTATAATATTTTGCTGATTTGTCTAGCACCATTTTGTCGAAATATTGTTTTTTTTTAAAACAAATAGAAATATTTGTGTTTTTATTATTTACATAAATATCTCAATTTCATACTATTTCTGTGAGCCTAAGCGGCTCATTATTAGAAATAGGTATCAAATTGTTGCAGAGTGGGTTCGAACCGAGAAACTCCGACTTAAGAGTCCACGACACTAACCACGGGACCACAACCCGACACAAATTGTCTTAAGGGCGCTTAGCATTTTTCTTATTTACTTTATTTTATGTAAGATCTAAATGTTATTCACACGCTGTTTGCGAGAAATGCTTAAAAGCGTCCTTTACATGCTGTTAGAGAGAGCGAGAGACGCTTATAAGTGTTCTATTTGCTTACTTTTGGTAGAGCGCGAGAGATGCCAAAAAACATTGCACAGATCGGAATCGAGTTTGCGGTTACTTGTGATTTGTATGCGAATTAGGGTCGGGGTTGATGGAAAACCGCCCGACAACAATGTGTTAGTAAATTACACTATACAGAAAACAGAAAGGAGAAATTTTGCAATAGGGATGAATGTTTTGAATTTATTATTTAACTGCATTTATAATTAAATGCGCTACATTATGGAAGCAGACAATTAAGCATTAGATTACAGTTTAAAGCGTGATTGATTTGCGGAGTTCTTTATGTTCCCACTATATAGCTGTAATATTTTATTTGAATTATTTTTACATTTTTCAGTCTGGGACCATTCAATACTAAGCAACTTTAATTTCTCTTGGTGGGATGTAACCACATTGTTGCCTTATACAGAAGAGACGTCATTTGAGAGCTCTCTGTTGGTCCATAATTCTGGTGCCCTGGCATTATCCTCGATGAAGAACGTTTTCCAATCGCTGACTACCAACGCCAAAGGAATATTCATGACCATTGTGAAGCATCAGATGAAAAATAAGAAAACTCCTCATTACCAAGGTATTTTTCTCTTTTGTTATATGCATATACAAGACATTCAGCTATTAACGCATTCTCTACATTTAACATATCCTGAACAATCATGAGATGCTGACAAAATGGCAATTTTCAAAATGCTAAAACTATATATGTACATACATATATGGATTTCATTCATTAATTCGGCAGTCACTAGTGGTAAAATCTATCCATTATTATTTTTAGTTTTACTTAGTAAATGCCACTATTTCTTAAAATCTATTATGACACGTGTTAAATGCATCAGCAGTATGTATAGCCAAGTTTAAATTTTAGAGTTGTGTCTTTAGGAAGTTGACTTCAACCTTCAACGTCCCAAAAATGCATCTTCTGATGCATGACTTCTATTCTGTCTAAGTATTTGAAGTATTTAATTATGGCAAAATTTCCTTGGTCATGACATTGGCTCACTTAACTGATCACCTTTGTACACTGTATAATATTCACCATTCAACCCATGATTGACAACCACATTATTCAAATTTCGAAAAGTTGTATATATATGCTGCAACGTTTATTCAGAGTGAACTGTAACGCACCTGGGGTGTGTCCCAGAATTTGTGAATAATTATTTAGACACACTCAAGATATTGTAAATACATATCCATGTATTCTTTTTCATTTGTATGCCTGTGCTTTTTTATTTGTTATTGTTTTAAGACTGATAAATGTTTTTTTTTTTTAATTAATGACAATAAATGAGTACTTTGTCCAACTACACTCACCTCGCACACTGTTTCACTGTTCTTTCCTCACTCATTCGTTCCATATGTCCAGCCGTCTCAACACACCTTTATCAATTTTATTGATACATAATGCCGTATAATGCTCTCTCTCTCTCTCTCTCTCTCTATTTCATTGACAATGCTCTCTTTCTTTCTCTCTGAGCTATGGAGTGTAATAATTAAACACATCAAAAACCATTGTTGACACTACCCTATTTTGGCATTGACAACCTTTAAACTTACATTTTCACATATAAAATTCAATTCTATTTTTACAGGCATATCGTTCAAGGATCTGTACTGGTCCGCAAGAGAAGCCTTCCTGGTCAGCTCAGATCTGGCACTGAGGGCTCAGCTGACGGAATTTTTAGACCACAAACTTGTGAAGACTAAGAGGACAGCCGACGGTATAGAAAACCTCATTATTCCAATTGACAATTCCTTGCTACAGCAGTTTGTAGAACAGAATGAATGATACATGTTTATACAGCGCATCTACCTAATTTATTCATTTGTAATTAAAACATTTCCCAGTGTGAAACGTTTTTTATTCTTCTTTAGCCCGAATCTCAACGATTGGTTTGCAGCGAGCTGATACATTTAACTTTCCACTTCGCTCAGTCATTGGCAATTCTTTTCATAGATGGTGCAGCCTATATCTTTGCAAATATGGTTTAATTTAGATCAGGGATAACGTGAGAAATTATCCAACCCGTTTAAACTTTTCGATATGATTGTTTTTATATATATTTTTTTATAACCCTTATCCGCACCCCAATGGTGCATAGGGCACTGGATCATATAAACGCAGTGTTATCTTGATCGTTAACACATGAAGGAAAGGTGATCAGCCTTCCGCTTCAGGTACCAGTCCAGGGTAATATGTAATAAATATTAGAGTGAAAAAATCACTTTTATTTATTTGACCCCCCTGGGAATCGAACCCGGGACCTCCAGAACGGTAGCTGAGCGTGCTGACCATTACACTACGGAGGCTATTATTTAGCTTTCAGTTAGTAAAAAGGCTTTGTCATCTTGGATAAGTAACGCCTCGAAATCTACAAAAAAATTGTTAAATCTAAGCCGCAACGTAAACAGCAAAAAAAACATCACTTACTATGAACCTCGTGTAGAAAAATTATTGTTAAACAAACAACAGATTTCCAACTAAACGATAATATCATTAATATCTAACAGGAAATATATTATTGATTATATTATTATTTTCTTCCTGGTTTGAGATCTCTAAAGGTGTCAAACAAGGAATGTGTAATGTCGCCTTGGCTGTTTAATCTATGTATGAAAGAACTGAAAGATTTAAATGTTGGAGCTAGAATGAACAATTCGACTGTTCTTCTTGCCGATAGCAGAGATCTGCAGACGTCGGTGACAAAAGTGTACATATAATGTGTGCAAAGAAAGTGATTAACTGATGAAAGCAAATCCAGAAGCCAAGAATTATATATACCAAAAAATTTTGATTTTCTTTACAAGATCATTTATCTCCATTCACAATATGTATTAGCTTTGTTCGAATTAAGCCCCATATGTTATATTTCTCATTTCGATAGGATATTTTTATTAAAATAAAAAATAATTGTAGCAAGATCTTTATTTATTGAAATAAATATGTTGATACATAGATGAAGTCTATTGAGATGGAAGTCTGGGTGCTTACAGAGCTTATGACCTGTCATTGACTAATTTAACCTGTCCGGGAGTCCCACAGATACCCATCAAAAAAGTTAACATAGTTGTCCCTTGTGTTTTTGCAGTTTTGTATGTTAATAATTTAGATAATTTATTATTTGGATGGGTGTTTTTTACACCTACAAACCGCTGGCGACGGGATTTGATTACATATTATGTACACATAGTTAAAACCTTAACAAAGAGATTAATACATAATATTCATATAAAATCATTAAATATGTAATTTCTTCTTTTCTGACTTTGAAATGAGGCCGGCGCAGAAGGTAAAAATACCCTTCCCGTCCTTAAGCATCAATCGACCAAACTGGTAGAAATACCGTTCCCATCCATAGGGCGTTTGTCCACTACACGGAATTTTACCATCCAGCACGTCAGTTAGCGTTTTAAAACGACGATTGGATTGGCTTGTGCTTTTGACCATCTTTCTTCGGATCGGTGCGTGAACACGTTGCGCGTAAATTTGATATCGCTAACCGTCGTAGTCGCTTTCATTTTTCAAAACCGGACTGCTGGACGGTGAAATTCCGGGTAGTGGACAAGCGCCCTTAGTGTGCTAACATATTTAAGTACATATATAAAAAGGGGAAGGGGAAATGAGAAGACAAATTTCATAAAAAGGAATTTAATAATGTAAATAAAACCTTACTCAGTCATACATTATGCAAAAGCTTAAAATAATGTGACCAAAGATACCAAACTAGGGAGATATATGCCAGGAATTACAATTCAATAAAATTAAGGACAAATCCGTGGATTGCGTAGACTGACTTAAATAGAAAATTGCTAAAAGTTGGTTACGACTCATTCACATTGGGTGACCGATATGAGCACACGATGTGGGAGTAGGAGTCGAATGACAAGTAAATCTAAGTAGAGACCATTGCTTTGTCGGGTGTATCTAAGGCACGCACAAAGTGAATGAACATCGTAACGTGATACACCGTAGCCATACCCTCCGTATTGTCTATTTGGTCAATTATTTTACAACTTCTTACCCGCTCTTAATTATACATTTATTTACCAATACTTGAAGAAAACTAAAATAATTAGGAAAATATAAACATCCATTTCATGTTGTACTTATACAAAATATACACACAACTACACTCACCGCGGTAATGAATGCCCGATTGTACATTACAAAATGGAAATAAAACACATAATACACTCGGAATGCCTATGTACAAAGGGAAAGAGGATTTGAACCGATAAGTAAGGCTTGTGCGTGCAATAGATATACCGAAAAACAACTAGCAACGCAAGTGGAGTTGGAGGCTCTCCGTAGTTATGTGAGGCGGACCAGAGAGCAAACAGACAACAGTCTCTGTCAATCTAATATTCTATAAATATAATTACTTCAACATTGGGACTCATATTTTCCGCCAAATCTAATATTAACAAGGTGTTACGACTGTTCAGGAAACTAAATGCCTCGACTTTGGTCAAATTCTTCTGTCGGGAGACAAGTTGACGCGTTATGCGGAAGGAACATACAAATACTTAGTAAAGGAGACCGCTAATTTCAGATTATCTATGTATTACTAATTTGGAAACCGATCCGACTAAATAATCTCCGTGAAAATAACTAAATATTTACAGCTACTTTCAATACCTAAAGATAAGCGGCTCGCCGGGAAAAGCGCCCGATGACCGGTAAGTAATGACAAATTTTGAACTTTTTCCGCCCCTTTCGGAATTATTACGAAAGGCGCAATCTAAAACTCGACCCCATTAAATACGAGTAGAAAAAAGAATATGTATACTTATATTAATGATAAATTCAAATAAATTTAACAAAACCTGGCACTAAAGTTCACCCAAATGTGTTTCAAATAATACCCAGGCAGTCAACATGGTAAAAAAATATATAACATATATTATAATGTATTCCACGTTTGGTCTTCCGTGTCGCGTTTGTTGCTTGGCTTCGGAACGGCACGACACTCGGCGACCAGTGAAGGAGGATTTCTTCTCTTACTCTAGCACACCCACTCAGTTACCCGTCTCGCTCTCCTCTTCGTGTTTCCGCTTCTTGCCCCGAGTGCTCTCTTCTGCAAACAGAACGCCTCCGTCAGTAACGCTAATCCACAGCCTATCAATATGCCTTAAAGCAGCGGATGGCTGTTTCAAACCAGCACTATTGCCAGCTATTGCTAGCCACAAAATGGAATTTCATACAAGGATTTAAACATGAAAATAAAAAGGGCTAGCATAATTTCAGAACATTTTTACACTAAAATACTAGCAATGAATGGGAAAAATAACAATTGTAAAAAGATGTAAACAAGGTGTTTAATAGGGTGGAAATAATATTTATTTCATAATTTATATTTGAAGCACTAACTTTGTGATTTTCCATTTTATAATTAAAATATAACTTTGTTTTAAAATCATTTTAGTGATTTTAAAACAGAGTTGTATTTTAATTATAATATTTACTTCTTTTATTGTAAATATACTGGGAAATGTTGTGCTCCATCAATTATAAACATTTATTGTAACTGCAGACAGTTGGTAGAATTCCATATTGAATTGTTGGGTAATATATCCAAAATGAAACAAGGTTTATTTGGTTGAATTCTACATTTATTTATGTATATGTGAATACGTGACACGTTTTGTTTCTTAGGACATTATCAAACACTCAAAACTCGTGTTTGATAATGTCCTAAGAAGACGAAACGCGTCACGTATTAACATATACATAAATAAATGTAGAATTCAACCAAATAAACCTTGTTTAATTTTGGATATATTACCCAACAATTATAAACATTTTTAATACAAAATAATTAAGATACTCATTGGATTAATTGTACTTCGAGGTACTAAATCCACTCTCGAGATTGAAATAAATGAAAATTTAATTTAATAAAGTTATTCAGTCGGATATTAAATACATACCTGGCTCTCTCGGAGGGTTGCCGTCCTCCTGTTCACCATCTTCTCCCTCATCCGACCCATCATCGTCATCATCCTCCTCACCAGAATTGGCCTCAAACTGGTCATCTGAACTCTCCTCATCTAAAAACAAATGGGTTTAGTTTAATTTTGGGTGTTAACCCGTTGACCGGGCGGTCCGCTGTCCAATTACGCAAAAAATATTTGCATTTTTAAATGCACTTGGTCATTTTGACCCAACCTCAATGACGCCGGGTTAAACAAGATTATTTATTAATAAGTATTTTTGATTCCATTAATTGTAAGTATTTTTACTGTAGACAAGGGGTTCCCAAAGTGTGGGCCGCGGCTCCCTGGTGCGCCGTAGAAAATAGGGCGCCGTGATTCCATCTTCTATCATAATCCGAAACCAAAAATATTTTCTTTTTTGTTGTTCATCGTTCAATTCTGAATTCTTATACATATAATAAAACTCAATTTCATATTGTGGATGTTTTAATTTTTGTGTCTATCTACCCAACTACTATTATTGTAGGTACCTATTTCTTTCGCCTATAATATATGTATACAGGATCTTTAATTAAGTGCTTTCTATCTTTAAATTTTAATAAAACAAAGTGTGCGTCAGAGATGCAGCATCAACAATATGGTCGGTATTAACTGTGAAAGTTTGAGAGTCTTTATTGAAAGACCCTATATGCATATATATAGCCACTATGTCTATTCCAAATAGCTTACTAATGTAGGGCGCCGTGACAAAATACTAAGCTTGTAAGTGCGCCGCGGGCTGAAAAAGATTGAGAACCCCTGCTGTAGACATATTTTGTTAGCAAAAAATTGTATATAATTACCCAAATTATCATTGTAAACCGCACTGAGGGATAATTCCTCATCTTCTTCTTCATCTTCGTCAAACTCGCCGGATCCTGTAAGAAGCGTATAACTTTTTATTCTAAATCACATCATTTGGGTGCATTTGTACCATTAAGACGTATATTTTTATAAAGTTTTCTTACTGTATTTACTGCGTTTACAAATACTACAAATGTACAAATACAAAATGTAACTACAATAGGCATTTTAAAGATTTATATCAAAATTATAGTGAGAGCTGAATGTACATTATTTTGTAAAATAAACACGCATATGTATTAAATCTGATTCCAAGTGTTAAAATTAGATATGTATTACAATGATACACATTAGTAATTTTGATAAAGAAAAAAATCAAAAGTAAGAAACATATTTCGCTCACTCCTTTCAAGAACGTCATAAATCAAAAATCGACAATTTTCAGTTATGCATGTTTTCGGAATGCCCAGAAAATGTACTTTATCCTAGCAAGAGCATATTTTTAATTTAATATTTACCCGCTACAGGGCAGGAAGTGTTGTTTTTGCATTTTGAAGAAAAGGTATTGTTTAATTATTTTTTTAAATATACTTAATATTTTTCAAATGGAGAAAAAACCTTCAGGTTTTACCCCAAAATATCTGTTGCTTAGTAAAAAGTTTAGTAAGTAGCTTGATATATTTTTTTAATACATCACATTATATTTTTAAACATTAAAAACGTTCTCCTGAAAAATCAAGTTTTTTGATTTATGACGTTCTTGAAAGGAGTGAGCGATTTGTGGAATTGCCAATATGATTTTTGAAGATGGCCTTTTTCCACATTGCAGTAAAAGCTCATTTATTCAAAATTGAAGGCAATAATAAACTTTAAAAATGATTTAAATTTCAAATTAAAAAAAAAAACAAAAAACTTATGGGTTCAAAGTAACTTGTTTTATTTTTGTTTTTAACAAAAGTAGACAATGAATTCAAAAGTCAAAACCCTTTTTTTACCAATATCCAAAATTTAAGAAAGTTTTTTTTTTTAATTCTTATTTTCTCCTAATTTTATTTTTTAGATAGTATAATAGCAAATACCTTTTTAAATTTCTAAATATAGTTACTTCAATTATTAGGCTTTCACTGTATGAGCTTCAAAACAAATTTTGATTGCATTACCTTTATAATGCGGATTAATACATACCCTGTGGTACACTCGACAGCATACTTTGTAGCGTTTTGTACAACAAAGAATGTGTCAATTTCAGCATTCCGGAGGCAATACGAAGGTAATGTGTGAATTTAACCATTACAAAGGCAATACAAAGAGAGTGTGTCAATTTCAACATTATGAAGGTAGTACAATCTAAATTTAACCTGTTAACCGGGCGGTCTGCTGTCCAATTACGTAACTTGTAACGGGCGCAAATACTGATTCACTCCGTGTCTTAAATTCATGTCGAGACATGTATGGATGACTAATACCTTTGTTGTTCGATAAATATACATCCATATATATAAAAACATAAACTTATTTTTTATTGATTTGGCGTTTAATTTGTAGAACTCCATTTTAATTTATGTATTAATTTTAAATCAAACACAGATTTTTTGAGTCTACTAAGTTGTATTTTATTAACAAAAAACACATAAAAAATTATATTGTGACAATTGTTTCGCCTTGTTAGGGCATTATCAAACGAATGATCATTATCATTCGTTTGATAATGCCCTAACAAGGCGAAACAATTGTCACAATATAATTTTTTATGTGTTTTTTGTTAATAAAATACAACTTAGTAGACTCAAAAAATCTGTGTTTAATTTAAAATTAATACATAATAAACATATATTTCAAGGACGTATTCATATGTCCTTCCCGTACCCGATATTTTTTGCGTTGGACATATTTATGCGTCCCGCCGGTTAATAGGTTAATGAAAGGGGAAATGAGCTATTTTGAAAAATCGTATAATATTTTTTGGGGAAACGTATCGTGTATTTATCATACGACTGTATTAACAAAAGCGGACAAACTCATAACATGTGCTTACGCCTCTGTATGGTCCCCAAATGGCAAAGCAATCCGAATATGGTGTACATGAGCACCGGCAGAGATGGGCCGCTCTGGCGCGATTCCTCCACGCTCAACCTGGCTAGCTCAATGTCCAAGCCTGCAAAACCCCCATCTTAATACCGCTTCTCAACCTGGCGACGCTGTCTCCAGCTACGGGTGAACTTGCGAGGTGATCTCCTGACGACAAATGGCAATTCGTATTCTACGTACCTCCATCTTCATCGCTGCTCTCGTCGTTTCCGTTTACTTCTTCTTCCTCTCCGTCCGAATCTTCAGCTTCGTGATCATCTTGATCGTAACTAAAACAAATTTAAATTCAAAATTAACCATTATAAACAGTAAGTAGAAGCGCAAAGAACTCTACGAGTGTATATCTTCTAACCCATATCTGCACCCCAATGGTGCATAAGGCACTGCATCATATAAACACAGTGTTATTTTGATCGTTAACACACGAAGGAAAGGTAATCAGCCCTCTGTTCAGGTACCACACCAGGGTAATATTGAATAAACATTAGTCAAAAAATCATTTGTATTTATTTGACCTCCCCCTGGGAATTGAACCCGGAACCTAAAGAGCGGTAGTAAAGCGTGCTGACCATTACACTACAGAGGCAGATAAAATATATATATATACTATACTATTACAATGATAATTGGAAATACACGAAAATAAAAGCACTGCTCGGTAAGGATTAAATAAAGAAGGAAGATAATGTATTTTTTTACTAATGAAAAACCTGCGTGCCCTCTATTTTAAAGGCCTGTCTGCAAGTGAATAGAGAGCATCCTCTCTCCATCTCACACAGAAATATTCAACATTTAACCATACATATTTCATAATTATATATGACTTGGTCAGATTTCGCAGTATGCTTATATTTTTTAACTATTTTCGTGGCGTTTGTTGAAATCAGAATACCTAAATAAAAATTAATTATTCAGAAACATTGGAGATTTATTGTAACTGCAGACAGTTGGTAGAATTCCATTTTGAATTGTTGGGTAACACATCCAAAAACACGGTTATGGGATTGAATTCTACTTTATTTACATATACGATACTCGTCTTATTAAGACATTATCAAAACACACAAGAGTGTTTTTAAAATGTACTATATCCCAGCAAAAGAGGTATATTTTTAACTTAATATTTACCCGCTACAGGTCATAAAGTGTTGTTTTTGCATTTTGAAGAAAAGGTATTGTTTAATTATTCTTTTAAAATAAACTAGTTATTTTTCAAATGGCGAAAAAACCTTCAGGTTTAACCTAAAAAGATCTGTTGCACAGTAAAAACTTCAATAAGTGGGTTGATATTTATTTTTAATAAAATGTATAATATTTTTAAACTTTAAAAATGTTCTCCTGAAAAATCAAGTTTTTTGATTTTTGACGTTCTTGAAAGGAATGAGCGATATGTAAATAAAGTAGAATTCAATCCAATAATTGTGTTTAATTTTGGATATACATATTGCCCAACAACATTGGAGATGGCATTTTCTAAGATAAAGCAAACTTAATCGATACATACCCGTCCAGATACTTGAGGGAAGGAATAAGGTTGAAGACTTCTGTTCTGTACGCTTCGATAGCGGTGACTTCGTTGTTGAAGAGGTCTAAATTTTTCAACTTGTTGAATTCCTTCAGTGGCTCTAGTGTTTCGAGGTTGCTAATTTTGTTTCCGGAGAGGTTCAGGTACTGTAGCTTTGGACTCGTGCTTAGGAAGTTCAATCCGTTGGAGATCCGATTATCCGAGAGCTCCAGCCTCTTCAGATGTGGTAGGTTTGGGAAACACTTGAGGGAAGTGAGGCCGACGTTTATAAGGCTCAGGGCTTCCAGATTCACATACTCGTCTAGTCCTACAATACTGGTACTCCGGCAGTTATCGAGGTTCAAGTCCTTTACCTGCAATAAAAAATCATCAATTTTAAAACCACTGATACGTCAATATTAAACACACCATTCCAATTAAGCAATGTAAACACATAACATCACGCTTACTTTTAGAAAAACACTTAACTTTTTTGAAAAATTATTTGGTATATACCACTTTCGGTAAATATTGGTGTTCACCAAGGAAAATTTTAATTGAAAATGTATGGATATAACCACAAAGTGACTGTCGAATTAAGTGTTGGAAAAAATATTATTTTTGCAGCTTATTAAGAGCTAGTTAGCTAGAGCAGTATGCAATAGACTCTGGATTCCATACTTTTACTCGTAGTGGAAATGTAAAATCGTTTCTATTAAATAAATATGTAATTTCCCCATAACCTTTAAATAAGACGATTTTCATTAAATATTTTCGTTTTAAAGTAGGAAGACGACGCTTTTCGGTCCACCCACCAATCTACTAATAAATTGTAAAGAAAATTATAAATTAATATTTTTATTTTATAAAACTTCAGTAGTTTGCGAGTGATTTTGGAATGAATGAATAAGTATGTAATTAGAAGAAAAAAATCATGAAAGCTTTTCCACCGGTAGAAATATGACGCCGAGTCGTGACCAAGTTTCATCTAGCAAACATTTTAAACCGCCCGCCAAGGAACATTTAGAACATCGACACAAATTTGACTTCGGCGGTGACACACATTTGAGAAACTGACCACTAGCGCCGACCGGTCGGACGGCGGTTATCAGGGGGGGTCGACTCGTAAACGTCAGATTGTTCAAAAAACGACCAGAAATGACGAGACACACTAATACACTAACAAAAACACCAAAACGGGAACGAAAAATACGAGATACCAACAAGTTGTTCAAAAAATTTCAAATAAATATATGCAAACTATGGTTATAGACAATTATCGATAGAAAAATAGAAATCCGTATATGAAGAACTTGATAATATTGAGTATTATGCCAAAGTTAAAGTTAAATTTTGCGTATGAAAGTGTAGTTTTTCTTACTTGACACAACGCTCCCTTGAACTTCTGCAGCACCCCCCAAATGCAAAAAATTTAAAAACGCCTAGCCAGACTTCCAAAACGCCCACAAAGGGGCGCTGGCACCCCCGTTAAGAAACATAACTTCAGAAAGTGGTGGGCACTCCTTCCGCCCTTTTAAAATATTGTATTTTCTAGAATTTTAAATATAATATAGTAATTTGAAAACTCTATCGTTTTTGTTTTTGTTGAAAAGCCTTATATTTATACATAGTTTGAGATAATAATTTCAAAAAAAGTTACCATTACCATTTACCATTGTAAGGCTGAGTTGAGTAACCATTATCAATCGCCTGAACTCTTTTTATAAATGTCGCGTTTTAGCCGTGACCTTTCTATTTTTGTTTACACTGAAATAAATAAATTTAGATAGTGAAATATCTTCTTTGTAGTATTAATATTATAATTTTGAAAATATGTAATACAACAAATTTCAATATAAATACCATTTAACCTGAAAAATTAATGATAAATATTTCGGCGGGTGGATTCGACATTCAGCCGCGGCGAAGTCACGCCCAGCCGGGAACTTAGTACTTCTAGCCGTTTACGTCACTTCCGGCCGCTGGCGAATATCACTTCCAGCCATAAAAAATCGAGGCAGTTGGCGGTCTTTATATAAATTAGTTAGTCTGTGGCGGTTATCGAAATTCAAGTTGACAACACGAGAATGCCGCCCTACTTAAGCGATTTCCAATAGAAAACAAAATTTAATTTGGTGCGTAAAAAATATGGAAAATGTATCCTTGAACTTACAATTTATTTAATACACCAACAAAATCATTTCGAACAAACTAAAAACAATATTTTTACTTGCGACGCACTAGCGTTTCAGTAGAAAAAAATGGCCGTCGAATCGGCGAACCCGAACAAGCATTGTCAAAATAATGCCTAAGCTTTATTTGAAACGAAACATTTATACACTTTTTAACAGCGCTAATATTATCAGATAAACTTTATTAAAGAATTCGCACCAATGATGCAATATTTCTCGGGCCAACTTGATAAATACGCAAACTTCAAAACTCGCCCATTTCAAAGGCGCGAAAACGGACCAAAATGAATCCGTAATTTCTAATCCACCCGCACTGTTTATTTCTACAAATTAAAGCACTAAATATAAGCTTACTAAAAATAAATAAAAATAAAGCTTTCGACGAAATATTACTAAAAGATTGTCAATTTCGTATAATACACAAAGTCCCCCCCACATGTCAAAAGTATAAACATTTTCGACGAAGACCGACGTGACACTTGCGTATAATGAAAATACATCAAAGTTCAAGAATAGAAATGTAAATCGGTAGAAAACATCTAGCTTTTAAATTGAAAACATTTAGAGCGTTGGAATTTTCACTAATCATTCGTTTCAAACACAAATAACGCCAACAAGACGATAAGCATTAACATCCCAAAGCATGAATGAATAACATCGTAGAAGGCAAATACGAAATTACTGCAGGTAAAAGTCGTTATAGTTATAAAAAATATGCGAAATTTGTGACTAAATCAAATAACACATGCTCATTAGGTAACCTTATGCATCAACCACCATTGACTTCATTATATGCACAGAACCTGTATTGACAAAACAATGTTCAATTCTGTTGAAATAAATCGCTTATTGAAATACTAACTTGAGATGGGCTTTTGCCCCGTCTTTCGAGCTCTATCCTTTTCTCCATCACTGAATAGTCAGATCACACACGATTTTACTCCACACTTCACACAGCGAATCCACGACGAATCACCTACGCAGAAGAATCTCGCAGCTTGGCTTTCAAAACAGAAATGAGAAATGACTGTTCGCTAGCGGCTCTATCGGAAGAGGGGTTCACAAGCGGCGAACGCGGGAAATTTGAAATCGGTGATATTGACTTTACGCAATGCATTGCTTCTGTGGTCAAATTTATAAACTGTCATATTATTGTACTATAGTAAAAAAAATATTCCTTTATCATTCCTGCCAATAAACCAGAACATAAAGGTTATAAATTTAAAAATAATTGATTTGACAGATAACCTTAAATACAGATAATTTCAAAATTGGAGATCAATCATGTATTTCCATTTCCTTGTATTTTTTTTTTTCAGAATATAATCGCATTTCTAAATTTATAACTACTATTCAAATCATAACAATTAACGTCGTTCCGAAATAAATTTAGGTACCATTAAGTATTCATTTAAATTATATATAAATATGTTTCCTTTTTCGATTTAATTAAATGTATTTTTCGGTTCTCTCAAGTTCAGGGTCATCGGTTGACTCATTAAGCCCCATAGTAAATCCGACCCCTTAGTGTATAATTTATTTAAAACATTAATCAAATGGTCTCTTTGGATTTTTTAAATCCATAAAACTCATTCACAAGAATTATCTATCTCTATAGTGAGTAATAGTTTCATGTTAATATAAATCTTTCCAATCGATGATTAGCGAAGTCAGGATATCAAGATTTCCAATTGAGGTTCTCGATTTAATTTCCTCTCTGGATCCAGGTTTTTAATATTATATGGTAATTCATCTACTTAACTTAATAAGTTATCATGGACTGGATTTATCTACATAAATAAGTCAACTTTAAATTTCTCTTTACTCAATTTAAATTTCACTTCCAGGTGGTATAAAAAACGGGTGTTTAAAAGCCCAGAACTTAAATACACTTTATTTATCGTAGGTAACACTTCTATTATTAGCCCCTTTAATCCTGAAGTGTTGTGCTATTTATCATGTTTTAGTTTTCCTTTTATTTACTACTATTGTACTGTTTTAATTTGTACTATTTTAATTTTCTTTCACTCATATTTAATATTCATACTATTTTTCTAACTCACCTTATTCACATGCTGTTTATTATTATTGTAACTATTGGTAAAAAGCACACGTGCAATATGTAAATACCATATCATAAAAATGCATTTTCGCCAAATAAAGCTTTCACAATATACTATTTAAAAAAATTATAATATAATTGTGTTAGATGCTGTGTTCATTTTTTTTCAAATAAAAAGAATAACAGGACACAACACCAAACAGTTACAAGAAAATAGTCCATTATATATTCTTCTTTATTATTTACAACTTCTTTTCAACGTTTTTTTTTCAATCCCTGTGCCAAAATAATAAATAATAATCATCCGGCATTGACTCAAGGAATTCGTCCAACCATGTCCCCAATCAAACCTCATCATTGAAAGGAACGCCGCATAATTGTGCGAAAGTGACCAGAATATGTGAAAATCCTACGAAAAGTGACCAGAATATAGAATATGGATGGGGTAGGACTTTCGTAAAATCGGCGATATCGGCGACAATCGTCGTGTTGCTGAATAATGCCTATTCGGCCTTTTTGTTGAATGACAGTGTTGATCTTTAAAGAATATATAGCTCGACATTGACTGTCTGCGTTCAAGTATCTCGTAATGGATAATGCCTTAGCAATTCCACCAAATGAAAATTATCGTCTTACGGGGGATTCAAATCTCGTTCCAGTTTGGGTGTTGCTTATTGACCGTAACTCACCCATACTTTCAATTTTTTCATATTCGCATTAAAGCATAATTTTTCATCAATAGTAATCATGCAATAATGGAACCTTTCCTTATGGCCATGCGCAGCTAGATGACCTGTGAGTAAATCAGCAGAAATTGCCTTATCTTAGTTGTTTTCACTCAAAACATGTGGAACCTACGCGCTGAACTTTTGGATTTTTACCATTGATTTAAGAGGTCGATGGCGGTATACAACCATGTGACTACAATTCGTCTCAATTTTTTTACAGTGATTTGAAGGACATCTTTATCAATAATATTATATTATTTATGCTCATTAAAGTGCATTACTCAACTGGGTCACTCCATGTCTTTTAGGTCAAAACTATCCCTTCACATATCGCTCACTCCTTTCAAGAACGTCATAAATCAAAAAACTTGATTTTTCAGGAGAACGTTTTTAAAGTTTAAAAATATAACACATTGTATTCAAATAAATATCAAGCCACTTGTTGAACTTTTTACTATGCAACAGATTTTTTTAGGTAAAACCTGAAGGTTTTTTCTCCATTTGAGAAATATTTAGTACATTAAAAAAAAAATTAAACAATACCTTTTCTTGCAATCATCAAACAATCCAAAATGCAATAACAACATTTTCTGCCCTGTAGCGGGTAAATATTAAGTTAAAAATATGCCTCTTTTTCTGGGATATAGTACATTTTCTAGGCATTCTGAAAACATGCACAACTGAAAGGAGTGAGCGATATAACATCTTATCACTTCGCAAATATCGCGATCATCTTTAACAGATGTATTCTCTGGGTTGAACTACTTATAAGTTCATAATAATATAGATCGAACATAAACAAGAGGTGTCAAAAACTGTCGCTTTTACCTGCTTCTTATTCCATATTAAACTTTGTACTCAGATTATATAATATCCATATGGTACGTAAAAACAAACAATTAAAGAGCAGAAAAAATTATTTCAAATGACTAACAATAACCTTTACAATTTTGTTTTGATATAGATTTAAATTTTTTAATTTAAAAAGCAATTACTTAGCCTACCCTATATTTTTTTAAAGATGTAGCAAAAAATATCATTCTAGAACCAATAAAACTAACAAGTAGGTACCAACATTTTAAAATTTGCCGCCTAAAAAATAGCAATATATTATACTTTGCAACACTAAATGTAAATGTCATATTTTTCCATAGAAGCGAACATGTTTTCATTCAACTTGCGACGAAAATGGCGGACGACGAGGTTAACGGAGAGTGCGAAGAAGTACAAGATAAAACTCAAAAGAAAGTAGCAAAACATGATAGTGGAGTGGCAGATTTGGAAAGAGTTACCGACTATGCGGAGGAAAAAGAAATATCGTCTCAGGACATACTGGGAGTAAGAATTCCCTCTTTAAAATTTCGCACATGCTCGGTCTTGTATCTTTATTTATGCTTGTGTATTAACTATATATTTTTTTATAATTTTAAAAATATAAAACGAGTGTTTTATTAACGAAGAGTGCGAACAAGTACAAGATAAATTTCGGATTGAAATAGCGGAACATGATAGTGGAGTGGCAGATTTAGAATGAGTCGCTGGCTATGAGTATGAAGTAAATATATCGTTTCAAGACGAACTGAGCGTAATAATTCCCTCTAATAAAAATTGCACGTGCTCCATCTTATATCTTTGTTTATGCTTGTTTATTAGTTATATTTTTGTTTTAATTAAAAAAATATAAAACAATTATTATATTAATGAAGAGTGCGAAGAAGTACAAGACAGATGTCGGAATGAAATAGCGGAACATGGTAGTGGAGTAGTAGATTTGGAAAGAGTCACTGACTGTGAGGATGAAGTAGAAATATCGTCTCAGGACGTACTGAGAGTAAGAATTCCCTCTAATAATTGCACATGCTCCGTTTTATATCTTTGTTAAAACTAACTAACCATCACGCCGCTTGCCTGCAAGGGTAGGCAGAGAGAATAGAACGCCACACCACTCTGTCTTTGCAAACATTCTTCGCCTCTTCCACGTTCATGGATCTCCTCATACATACTCGCTGATTATTACGACTCCTAACCTGACCACTTTCAAGTATTTGGCATACCTGATCGTGCCATAATTTTCTCGGTCTTCCTCTGCTCCTTTTTCCAATTACATTCGCCTCATAAATTTGTTTTACCGTTCTTTCCTCACTCATTCGTTCTACATGTCCAAACCATCTCAACACACCTTTGTTAACATATCTTTGTTTATGCTTTTCAACATATCTTTGTTTATGCTTGTATACAGGCGGACCTCAACATTCGCACATTATAGGTTCCTGAAAATGTGTGCGAAAGTTAAATGTTCGAAAATAGATGGATGTAAAAAAAAAACAATAAAAACACCAAAAATTGTACTTTAAAATTTGCATTTATCAAAAATTACTAACTAAGTACATATTGAATAAAAATTATACTTTCTCAATAAACTCGTCAAGAGTTGGCTGTATTTTACTATTTTTTTTTCTTTTCTTCATAGTGTTTTCTGTAAAATGAAATACTATTTTGGATCGCCCTACGCACTTGAGATATCGCTCACTCCTTTCAACAACGTCATATATCAAAATACTTGATCTTTCAGGAGATCGTTTTTAAAGTTTAAGAATATAATAAAATGTATTAAAAATAAATATCAAGCCACTTATTGAACTTTTTACTGTGCAACAGATCTTTTTAGATAAAACATGAAGGTTTATTATCCATTTGAAAAATATTTAGCATTTTTTTTTTAAATTCTGGCCTGTAGCGGGTAAATATTAAGTTAAAAATATGCCGTTTTGGCTGGGATATAGTACATTTTCTGGGCATTCCGAAAACATGCACAGCTGAAAATTGTCGATTTTTGATATATGACGTTGTTGAAAGGAGTGAGCGATATGTGTTCTCCTTTGGGATCAAATTCTTACATAATTTTTTTTAAATGTCTCGAGATGCGTAAAAGCTCCGTTCTTATTTTTTATTGTCAAGACAATAAAAAATAAGAACGGAGCTTTTACGAAAGAAGAAAGAAAAACCTGAAGAATGCATCAAGATGCTTTCTTCAGGTTCTTCTTCCTCACTTTCAATTTGTATATTATTTTCATTCTCTTGTTGGTCCATTAGAAATTCATTAGTCAAGGGTTCAGAATGAGATTTAATAATCTCATTAATATCTTCACTGTTAACATCCAGGTTTACTTCGTCCATTAGGTGAACTATTTCAAGTGTGATGGTTTCTGGAGTTTCATCAGAATTTATGAAATCACCCATAATTTTTGGCCATAGTTGTTTTCATGAACCTTTCACTATTGACTTTTTTATTTCAACCCATGCATCTCCAATGTTGCTTATTGCGTTCCATATATATATATATATATATATATATATATATATATGTATGTATGTATGTATGTATGTATGTATGTATGTATGTATGTATGTATGTATGTATGTATGTATGTATGTATGTATGTATGTATGTATGTATGTATGTATGTATGTATGTATGTATGTATGTATGTATGTATGTATGTATGTATGTATGTATGTATGTATGTATGTATGTATGTATGTATGTATGTATGTATGTATGTATGTATGTATGTATGTATGTATGTATGTATGTATGTATGTATGTATGTATGTATGTATATATGTATATATATATATATATATATATATATATATATATATATATATATATATATATATATATATATAATTCAGTACGTAAATATGTTATAATTATACATATGTTATATATGTTAAAATTCAGTATGTACATAACACTTTTCACAGTACGGCCCGGTTCATACGCATTTCATAGTGTGAAAGGGAAACAACTGCACGGAAACAAAACATTTTTGCACTATTGCTAAAAAAAAATTTAATGTGAGAAATATCGAATTGTGCGAATGTCGAATGTGCGAATGATGAGGTATTAGTTATCGTTTTGTTAAATTTAAAAAATATACTGAGTGTTCTTTGTAATTAGTAATAATAAAAATTCCTTCTATTTATCTTTATTATTCATGTATTTACGCTGAAATATGTTTTCAGGCATTGTCTCTCATCAGAGCTAGAAGAGCTAAAGAAGCGGTAGAGAAAATGGATAGAGAAAAAGAATTACTCCGTGTAAACATTTCAAAAGACGATGTCGACTTAATAGTATGTATAAATATTTTATTTTTAACTAACTAACTAACCATTACGCCGTTTCCCCATAGGGGTAGGCAGAGAGAATAGAATCCCACACTCTTTGCAAACTTTCTTCACGTCTTCTACATCGTAAATCGTACATCTCCTCATACATAACCGCCGATTGTTTTTTTTTGCTATTACAAAAAATGTAATTGCCAAATCAATTTATACATTATTTTTTTAATACACAAATGACTTTATTTTGTACAATAATAATAATGATTCCGTTTTAATTTTAATTTTACTGGGTAAAAGCTACTATTTCTTAAAATCCATTTTAACCATGCATTTCGCATCATTTTCAAACACCGTACATTGTTCGAAAATGATGTGGGATGCCTCTAAACACGTGTTATGATACATTTTAAGAATTAGTGGTATTTACCAAATAAAAATATTGAAGATAAATGGATAGATATTACCATAAAGTGACTGCTGAATCGATTACGTAATTAATAATTTCCGATTTTTATAATATCGTTTTTGTTAAAAAAAATTTTTCGAAAAAGTGACATATTTGTGTTTTTATTATTTACATAAATATTTCAATTTCATACTATTTCTAAAAATGAGCTTATCCGGCTCATTATTAGAAATAGGTATCAAATTGTGGTAGAGTGGGTTCGAACCGAGAAACTTTGACTTAAGAGTCCGCGGCACTAACCACGGGACCACAACCCGACACAAATTTACATGTAGATAGTTACACAATGTCTTCGGGTAGTTGTGAAAGTAAAAATATTGATTTAATCTGATTACTATGGATAAGAGATCCGCAAAAGGTGGGCTTAGATCAAAACTCACAGAATTCTGGATAAATCTCAGATTCGGAGATGAGTTGTCTGCTACAGAATCCCACAGGACCTGTCGCGGCAAAGATCCTATTATCGAAATTACTAATGAGACAACGTTTGAGCTCAGATAGTCTGCCGAAAGCTGATCAAAGGGTTGCCTGTCTTCCGTTGACTGTCTCAGAATAACAAGATATAAGCTGGTGCCATTTTGTGAATTGCCCAGCAAAGCTTGGATGTTATTCTTTCTGGGCACTTCAACCAGTGAAGTTCTCTCAAGTTTTCCGAGATTTGTGAATATTTTCATGTTCCAGTTACCAATATTTTAGAGGTTCTCTGTTCCCCTTCCTGAAAACTCACCCTGATTTCAAAAACACCATTCGATGTTCCTACACTCTTCTGTTATATAGTGGAACCTCTCATAATGAATAATTAGCTTAACACATTGTGTACGGTGTGCACATATTTGTGCGTTTCAGAAACCTTGTGTGGTGGCGGGGTGCACATTTTTGTGCATTTCGGCTACCTTCAATTTAGTATACAAAAAACACGTCATAAACTTCTAATCTCTTGGCCTTTTTGCTTTTGTTGTGTAGTGGATAGATGTCGTTGTAATATAAAAAATAATACTGATATTTACTGGTTCAAAACATAGCTAATAATCGTAATCTGTTTTGAAGGAAATGTTACAAATTAACTTTAAACAATGGATACAGACGGTGCGTTTTTCTCTTTGTCCTAAAATGAAATAAAATACAAAGATCATTGTCCTTTACTTAAGTCGGCAGTTGGTACTTACAAAGCAATAAACGCGTGTGGGGAAAGCCCATAAATCATTTTTTATTCGCAGATTTTGAGTTTTCAGCGGTCGTTAAACTGTGTTGTTATTTTCTAATATTTTATTAGTGTTTTTAACATTTTTTTTACTTTTGTGATTTGTGGACTAACATGATTTTATTTTGAGACGTTAGAGACCATTTAACCGTTTTTGTATTGTTTTCGAGTTCAACCTCAGAGCATTCTTGTATTATATTCACTGACATATTTTATATTTCCGGACAGCTGTCTAATGTCGCCCGCCTCAAGATACAGTTTTATCAAAACATTGCCGTAACTAATGTGTTAATGAGCAAAAAAATGTGAAAATTTTTCTCCCTTAAGGAGTGAAATTTTGCATTACAGAGAAAGGGCAAGTGAACCAGGACTTCTGCGCCACTCAAAACGAAAAATTTGGCTTAAGGAGTAAGATTCTGGAACGAATTATGCTCGTTATGAAAGGTTCCACTGTATTTTTAAAACACATTTCCCAGATACCAAATCCTGATATTTTTTTTTGGCTGAAGTGTTTTAATATTGATGTATTATTTTAGGTCAAAGAAATGGAAGTTTCCCAAAGTATTGCGGAAAGAACACTGCGAGAACATCAGGGTGATGTCGTCGCTGCACTTACTGCCTTAACTGATTAATTTTAAGGATATTATGTGCTCTTTGCATTATTAATTTTGAATTCCTACTTGGGAATTATCACTATACTAAACTGTAAACTCACCCATCATCCTTCCACAAACTCTCCGTTGCTTTTGCTGAATATCACATGCTATATTAACGACTTATTTGAACTATGTCTTTAGATATAGGTACTTACCTTATAACAATGGATTTGCTATACAATACTCTGAATTTCTACAAAATGAATGAAATGAAAAAAAATGGCATATTGTAAAATGAAATATAATTTCCTTTTGGAGGATGATTTAGTGTTGTGATTAACTTTCCACAAAAAAATGATTATCTGATTTTTGGATAACTGAATCTAGAATAAAATAATTTAAAAAATGTTTTTGTACATATAATAATAAATTGTTTTTGTCATAATTTGTTGTTTATTTTTTAAATTTCACGAGCCCTTTCTAGAAAATAATATTCCAAATAAAAATTTAAAAGCGGTTTCTGAATCACTCAGATTGATTCGATTCAACTCGTAAAATAAATTTGTATATTTTGTTTGCAATGTTCAATTATCTGTAACATGCAATACCTCGCAAATGTAAAGATCACGGTGCTAATTTTAGAAATGCTTCATATTGTGATATTTTACACACATCCGATACAATATAATATATAATATAATCAATACAATAGTTGAATTTATTGCAACAACAAAAAAATACATTGCAGTCTTAAAATTCACTATCACACATTGGAACAAGCAAATTGTCCCAATATAAATTAAGGTATGGTAAAATGTTAAAAATCATATAAAAAAAAATGTCAACGATATATGTTTTGATATTACCTCTTATTTATTTTTACAAAACCTGTCAGTGACGGAACAAAAAACTTGACAAATTCAGATAAGCCAACAATACAAACATTCAAATACAAGACTCACATTATTCTAAAACAATCTGCCTGCTGTCGCCATCTGTGGATAGTTTCATGTGACTCTTAACACCTGTGTTTTGTTAGGAAACTGAAACTCATATGCGTACATTTACCTGATAGATTATATCTTGTAATATGATAACATTTATCATCTCTTATCTACAGACTAATTTCCCTATTAAAACCTCCGATTCTATTGGTTCATTTTCCTTCATAAAAGATAATCTTTGACTTATCAACCTGTGATATGCAGTATTGATGGATGTCATGCCAAAATATTGTAAAATTTCGATCCAATGCGTTGGATGAATTAATTTACATATTCGCAATGCATCTCTACCTGATATATGTGTAGTGTATATGTGTTAATAATGTTTAAAATGTGTCGGATACATCTGTTCTTTGTTTTCCTTCTGAGTTATTTACCTGTGATCATTTCTGACTCGATACATTCAGATAGAGCTTTTCGTACTAAAGGTGTGTAATTTATCCAAATGTTCCATATTACATTTATGTATTTTAAGAATCGATTTTAGATGGATTATCTTTTTTTTTACTATGTATTTTTAAACTACTCAAAATATGAATGGTAATATTTTATAACATAACAAAGAAATATACTTATACATATTTTTTTTATTTAATAGCTGTGCAAGAAAAACAACTTCTCATTCTCTGTCTTTAGTAAATAAAATATAGCCTATTGAATAAAATATCTAAAATAATGATTTCAACAAAGAGTGAACCTATTGCTCTCATCTGTACGGTGAGCTATTATGAAAGGAACAATCGCAACGTAGTGCTATATTCGTATTTTTTTTATTTTTTGTTCAGACACCAAGTTCAAGTTTTGGACCAATATATGCTGCGTTGGAATTATATGATTGAAAGGCACCAATTTTATTCAAAATAGATCACCTTTGTTCATTTTAGTAAATATTCTGAAGATTAAAAATCACATAAGGTAATGTTATTTTTGAATTTGAAAAATCCTCAGACGGATGTGTCACTTTTAGCAAGTTATTTTATGACTTATCATATTCAGGAATGATTCATATAATTTTGTGATAAGAAATTGTTTATGGATAGTGCCATTGTTTAACTCAATAAATGCATATTTTTTCATTTTGGAATTTAAACCATAAAAATTTGTATTTACTACCTCAAATTTGACTGAAAAAATATTTTAAGTGTTATATTCAGTTAAAGATTGTCAATTACATTTAGATTTATAATTGAAAATCTTTTACTGAATATAAATCATATATTATTAAATCATATATTTACTGGCTGAAATTTTCTCGCTGAAAGTGATATTTTCAATGATAAAATTTATTTAAATGTTTATCCATACTTACCTATTTAATAATTCATATATTGTCTTTGGTGTATTTGCTTTTCTATGGGGCAATTTTAGATTTGCTTTACTTTACACATTACATCTCTAGAGCTTTATTTTATTGGAGTTTACGTTACCCTAATTGGATAAGGGTAGGATATAGGGCAAAGGATCCCAATCCCGTGCCCGCAGGCACCATTCGTATGTGCCCGCCACTATTCGACAGGCACAGAATTTTTTCATAAATATTAATTAAAATTTTTAATTATTTTTATTTATTTGTTAGTTTGAATTTTTTAGTGCCTAGGTTTATAAAATACGTTCGTATGTTTTTTATATTGAATGTATGAGTGGTTCCTTTGCTGACAGTACTTAAAAATAAGTCAATTGAAAATAGGTGGTGCCCGCCACCCTACCGATATTTTAGCATGTGCTCCAGAGTACAGAAAGGTTGGGAACCCCTGATTTAGGGGATGAAGACAGGCTCAATATCTTTTTTTGTAAAAAGTTTTCCTAACTAGGTCAAACATTAACACTTTAACTACCGCGTACGTCACATTGGTGTCCTATTTTAGCCATACGTTATCAACTGCATACGCCACTGTTGGCATCCTCGGCTATATGCTAAAACTAGCTTACAAAAAAAACTAATATTAACGCTTCAAAATTTTACCACTCGATGTCAAGATGTACTTCCGAAATATTGATTATAATGACTAGCATCTGTCGAAAACAGGATTTTTAATAATTTAGCATTAATATTTCGTTATTGGGCGACAGGCACCGTGGCGTGGGTAGACGCTCGACTCCGAAACTGTCGTCGTGGGTTCAATTCCCGCCAATTGCAAAATAAATTCAAGAAACATTTATTTTTAAGTGGTCTGGAGGTTTGTGATGTTTTTTTACATTTGACCTGCAGAAGTAAAAGTAGACTCTTTGCGGGTTATTCCTTTTAAAAAAAAAGTCATAATAATTTGGATAATTTTTAAAGCTCCATTTTCGTAAAATACTACCTCAGATGCGCTTTTATTGACTTGGATAATAATAGTATAATGATGATAATGATAGATAATAAATAAAAATAAGACATTGTCAATCGGTATCTGCACGTTGAGTGGGCTGAGTCTGGGGCGGAAAAAAGATGAGTTGACAAATTGTAACATTAAGATATTTCGTAAGTATATCCTCTCATCTAGTTGCACATGTGGTTGATAACGCGTGGCTAAAATAGGAGAATAATTTGTCTGCCTCCGTAGTGTAATAGTCAGCACGCTCGGCTACATGGAGGTCTTGGGTTCGATTCCCAGGGGGGGTCAAATAAATATAAGTGATTTTTTCACTCTAATATTTACTTTATATTACCCTGGACTGGTACCTGAAGCGGAGGATTAATCACCTTGCCTTCATGTACGTAATGATCAAGATAACACTCCGTCGATGCGATTCAGTGCCCTATGAAATATCTAAGAAGAAGAAGAATATGGCGATGAAGCTGAAAAATCCAAACCCTGGTGCTGATAAGAAACAAAGTAGAATCAAAGTGCATTATCCTGAAAACTACAAAATATACTACCTTGATCAAAAAGTTCCCGGAGTCACCACCGTCTTCTCACCGGCGTTCTCAGTCACCCGATTTGAGTTTTCTTTTTTTTCTTAGGTTGCTACATCTGTCATTGGTAATGAAATTTTTAGCTTGATAACTTGACATTTGTAAAAGTGACGCCGTATTAAGTACTTCTGCGACTGGGCGTGTTTTCGATTTTTTACAATTTTGTATGGAAAAATGTAATGGAATTTGCTACGAGTTTTTTATTAAATTTTTCAGCTTTAGTGGTGCGATGACATAAAAAATGCTAGAAAAGTTCTTCAGCAACGATATTCCTAGTCGGTCGACTCAAGAAACCGCTCCCGGAATGCGTTACAGCATCCAAGATGAGGTTATGGAAAAATCGAAGATGGCTCTGATGGCCATACCGAAAACCGATAATAAAAATTGTTTCGAAGATTAATCAAGCGCTGGCATTAGTGCATTGAAGTTGATGAGGAGTACTTTGAAGGGGACAATAGCGATTTTGTTGAATAATCTTTTATTTTTAATTTTCTGAACACATTCCGGGAACTTTTTGATCAAGGTAGTATATGTTAGTACATGAGTACATGTTTAACCCGGATGATGACGAGGTTCTTGTCGAAACCGGTTGGAGAAAAAATGAACCAATAAAAAGTGGTTTAAAACAAGATTTTATATTATTTCATAAAGTTTATAAAATGTGCCACAAAGTATCTGCGAAAAACATTCAAGAAATTATATATCGTATATTAGTGTTACTTGAGAGGAACTGGTAATAATTTTTCCACATGATAAATTAATTTTATGATGTTTTTAGTATAGTTTTCAGGTTTAAATTGATATGTCTGTTGAAATAAAACTTTTGGTTTCAGTTACTCCATGTGACTCTTTTGAAGAACCCTGTATTGATTGGACTGATTGCAAAAAATATAATAAATCTAACACAATGTGTTATAAGAATAAGTGTACTTGCAAACACAACTATGTAATAAATGATAATTGTGATGCTTGTGAAAAATGCCAAGGTAAATAATATTTACTTGTTTATTTTATTAGGTGACAATCAAGATAAATAAATGGTACTACGTACTTGTATATTTTATTAGATGACCGTTCAAAATAAAAAAATACTTTTTAATAAATATTTTTTTTATTAAGAAACAATTATGCCTGCGGACCGCTGGGGACGGGATTTGATAATTATGTATATATCGTAGTCGTACAGGATAAAGCGACCAAGTGTATTTGTTTATAAAAATGTGATCATTGACTTTTTGATATCTAACTAGCTTAATATTGCCCTGAAAAAATCCCAAAGCGATTTCAAACTTGGAAATATAATACATTGACATGTTAAAAATGACAAACTGCATTGATGTTTATTTTCTTGCCAAACAAATGTGACTTTAATGGCACTCCTGAACTTTTTATATTTTGTTAGTTGGTCACTTTTTTCTGTGCGACTACAATATAATTAGTTTAGTTCGCCTCCGTGGTGTAATGTTTAGCGTGTTTAGCTACCGTGCTGGAGGTACCGGGTTCGATTCCCAGGGGGGGGGGTGAAAATAAATTAGTGATTTCACAAATTATCATATCAGTATCATACTATAAACATACTACAAATCACAAGTTTGTAAATTTTCCATGAGAGAATTTTACAGGTATAACATGATAACGACGAAATTTTTTCATAAAAGTGTTATTTTTTATTACTAAGTAAATAACTTATCTATGAAATGACCATAGATAACAAAATATTTGTAACAAATAACTAAGATATTTGCAAAAAATACAAAAAAGAATATCGCTTAACGCTTTGGCATATAAAAATCTTTATTAATATTTTGTAAAAATGCTAAACATTTTTTTACGCTCTTTTTTTACATTTTTGCAAATTTAAATGACAGCCTCATTAAAAAATTGTTTTATGTGGTTTTTTGCTATTGATGAAATTTATCAACTGATTTTAAAACAATTGTTATAACCTTGTTATGAATTTTAGTTGATGGAGATCCATGCAATCCGGAAGTTATTAACAAAAGATGTCTGGAAGCTATTTGCGATGCCTGCCCAAGCTCTTCATGCGGGTAATTGTATTTGATATAGTCAGTATTATCCTTATTGGATATTTTTCTTTTTATAAATAATCAATTAATCACTCGAGTTTTAGTATTTACAAGCCTTTAATTAAAATTACCCAAGTGTTATTTAAAGTATTAATTATAAAAGGCTTTAATTACATTTTTAGATAACTGCCCAGTTCCACTTTTGTTCCTCAATTCGTTGAAACCACTTGGTCTTTTCCCTTATCCAAACATCCGTTTTTCAGTCCCCAGGGGATATGTTTAGCATCTTTCTCTCCTTGCTCTTTGTGTTACCCGAATTTTATATATGATTCATTT
Source organism: Brachycentrus maculatus (assembly GCF_059751285.1). Taxonomy (NCBI): domain Eukaryota; kingdom Metazoa; phylum Arthropoda; class Insecta; order Trichoptera; family Brachycentridae; genus Brachycentrus; species Brachycentrus maculatus. The sequence continues at coordinate 470,477 of NW_028281186.1, read as the reverse complement.
TGTTAGGGTAAATGTCTCGAATCCATATGTGAGCACTGGGAGTATACATGCATCAAATGTTTTCCTTTTCAGATGGATGGAAACGTTTGGGGATTTTAGGACATTTGATAATTTTACCAAACGCAGTCCTTCCTAAAGTTCTTTGCCATTCCAGTTTGCTTAAATAAACATAAAACTCAACTCTTGCGATATATTTGCCTTCGATTGCAATCGGTCGGGTTAGATTTGTGCTAGAAATGACCATGTATATTGCTGCCAACCAATGGTATTATTTACACTTTGAGTGTGTCTAAATACTTGTTCACAAAATCTGGATAATCTCCAATTACAGGAGTTATTTTCACATTATTTTTCGACATCTCATCAAAGATGAAGAAGAATGATTCAAGAACAATGTTTCAAAATTGGTTCATATTTATAGAATTTGAGTAGTGTGGTTGTCAATAATGGGTAGAATTGGTGAATGTTACACGTATGTAAAGTGATCACTTAAACCAGCCTATGACGGTCGTCAGCCCGGTAAATGCCCAGACTTCCATATTCCGCTTCATCTTTGATGAGTTCTCAAAAAATAATATGAATGGTATTATTGTTTCGGTAGATTGTTGTTCTGGAGAAAAGTCCTAAATTAATTGAAAACATTGTTTTAAAAGCTTAAGGCAGAAGGGTGCCAAAGACCACAAAATTTCTACCCAATTTCAGTAGATCAATTTCAGTCCACCCCTAAGAATTTTCTGGTTTATGTATTACTGATTTAAAGCGTCAATAAACTACAATAGTAAATAAATAACACATATAAATATAAATGATAAAATTGGTAACATTGGTAATATTTGTTCTCAACAGAAATCAGCAGGCACCGGGTCAAGATATTCTACTTACTGCTACCCAGATAGCTATGACTGGAACATTGATTTTAGGCATTGTCACAATTTTGATACTCCTTTGGAAACTGTGTGCAGAATCACGCTATGGGTGAGTAACTTTCAAAGCAGTCCATTATATGTCAGCTTCATTGGAGCCACCTTTAACATATATTAATCGAAAATAGCACTAGCAAATTGCCTTTGTCTTATAATTAAATAGTTAAATTTTTTTTTTTAACCCTTATCCGCACCCCAATGGTGCATAGGGCACTGTGTCATATAAACGCAGTGTTATCTCGATCGTTTACACATGAAGGAAAGGTGATCAGCCCTCCGCTTCAGATACCAGTCCAGGGTAATATTGAATAAATATTACAGTGAAAAAATCACTTATATTCATTTAACCCCCCTTGGGAATCGAACCCGGGACCTCCAGAACGGTAGCCGAGCGTGCTGACCATTACACTACGGAGGCGGACATTGTGTAATAATTAAATAGTTAAATAGTTGAAATAATTCAATAGTGTCTTGTATGAACATATTATGTCATCTTTATTAGTGGTGCAATGGTAAACAAAGGTCCTTTTCGGGCCCCGCTATAGTATACATTTATTCATATTTATTTTAAGTATAATGACGTCACTAACAATCCTCTAATGACGCCGCAAAGAACCCTCGAGGTGATAATTTACAAAAATGGTAATCAAGTCATTTTTATTTATCTTTTAATTACCTAACGTCCAAGTGACTCTGAAATCTATCATGACCCTATTCAAGCTTTAAATTTTATAGCCTATTTTATAAAATAAAACAACTTTGTTTTAACCACTTTTTATTGGTACACTTTATCCAACCGGTTTCGACAAGAACCTTGCCATCATCACGGTTTATGTACTATATTCTAAAACATTTAAATTTAAAACAAAGTTGTTTTATTTTATAAAGTTTATAAAATGTGCCACAGAGTATCTGCGAAAAATATTCAAGAAATTTATAGCCTATGCCTACGCGTGAGTGGATTTACTCTTTATGTTTAAAGTTACTATAATTTCATGTAATTCATGAGTGAAAATACTAGGCACAATACTCGCAATTTCACAAATCACCGAATATCATTATTACCGGTGTCCGTCCCTCACTCAGTATTTGCGGATTTTTGATGATTTTTATTTTTTTAATGATTTTTCAATGTTTTCATTTCGCAGGCGTCGGGCGCCGGCTAGCGGGGGCCCGCGGGGCAGCGGGGGCAGCACGGGGTCCGGGGGCTCGCTGCAGCGCGCTGTGCGGGAGCGCATGCGGGACGCGCCCCCGCCCTACTGCCGGGCCCTGCCGCCCCCGGGAGACATGCCTCCTCCCTACCACCACGTCAACAACTCTGGATACGTGAACGCCTCTTTTGTAAGTACCTGCTTATTTTTTTATTTATGGTTCGCAAACAATGAAAAACACACAACATGAAATGAAATACTGTGCACTACAAATCGTTTAAATAGTTTTCATCGATTAGTAAAAATGTGATTTTTTTTTGCAGGAAGGGGACTTTAATCTGCCTCCCCCGGATTATGGTGCAGTAGTGGGGCCGAGTGATGCAATACGCACCACGAGTACTGCTAGTGCCACACCAACACTGCAAGAAGAAGACCAAAAGTTTGAAGTTGGCGAGTCTGTCAATAATATGGAAGCCAAGAATAATGAAACAGTCTATAATTCAACAGTATTACACATATGACTACAATTTAATTATACATGTGTATTTAAACAATATATTGCGGAATGTTTAAATTAAAGCTTTATTGATTTTTATGTAAAATTTTGATTATGAGGATTAAAAATCCACCTGTGATTTAAATACGTATAAAGGTGTGATTATTAATATGAATTATTACAATACAGTATTTATTTTTAATAAACAGTTAAACATCATTATATTTTACTACTACCACTACCATCACGCCGTTTCCCTGCAGGGGGATGCAGAGGCAGAGAGGATGGAACGCCACACTCTTCTGTCCTAACATACACTCCTTGCTTCCTTCACATCCATACATCTAGTCATACATGCCTCTGATTAGTTAGACTTTTGATATCACCTTGATTGATCTGGCCGTATCATTTTTTTGGGCTTCATCATTCTGTTCTCACTTTCGAAATATTCTTGGTCACTCTCTCTTTTTCTCCATTTGCTCCACATGTCCATACCACAGTAGAACTTTACTTAATCTCATATTATTATTTTTTTGACATCTCATCAAAGATGAAGAAGAATATGGAAGTCTGGGCATTTACGGGGCTGACGACCGTCATAGGCTGGTTTAAGTGATCACTTTACACACGTGTAACATTCACCAATTCTACCCATTATTGACAACCACTCTACTCAAATTCTTGGAAGTTCCATATATCGTAGTCATACAGGAGAAAGTGACCAACTGCAGTTTTTACAAAAACGTGATTATTAACTATTTGACATCTTACTAGCTTAATACTGCCCTGAAAAAAATCCCAGAGAGATTTTAAACTTGGAAGTATAATATTTTGACTTGTTAAAAATGACTAACTGCATTGATGTTCATTTTCTTTACAAGCAAAAGTGACCAAGTGACAGTTGGACATTATTGCCTGTTGTAACAATTTTCAACGCAATTAAGTTATTTATAGCTCTGTATGAAACATTTGACTTTTAAATGTTTCTAGAGAAACAAAGTGACTAAATTCGAAGTCAAATGGCCAGTAGAGGTAAATTATTGATGAAAATGTGTAAAAATCAAGAAAGATTGATCCATATAATGTACATGAATTAAAATTTGACAATATGTTAGATCTCAAATCTTCTTCAAACCCTTATCCGCAACTAATGGTGCATAGGGCACTGCATCGTATTGATCCAGTGTTATCTTGATCGTTACTTACATGAAGGCAAGATGATCACTCCTGCGCTTCAGGGACCAGTCCAGGGTAGTATGAAATAAATATTACAGTGTAAAATCACCAATATTTATTTTCAACCCCCCCTGGGAATCGAACCCGGGACCTCCAGCACGGTAGCTTAACACGCTTACCATTACACCACGGAGGCATACACAGATCTCAAATCACTTACCAAAAACAAGACAAAAAAACCCGAAAAATAAAGACAGCGAAATTGTTTCATGGCTGCAAATTAAATGCTTGCGATATGAGCACACTAGACCAGGAAAAATATGTATTAGTATTCGTACAACGAAGATTTTAAAATCCTGTCAGTATTTGGGTGAGGATTTTCAGTATGTTTTCCTCCATTAAATTATTTTTACAAAGAAGAACTAAGAAAAAGAAGAAAGATTTGCTGGTGATACTGGTGCAATTCCACGGGAATAGTATGGGTGGCACAGATCACTTTTTGTCAATATTAAAGAAGACAGAGCACTTAGATTTTGAATCTGAGTCAGAATAATACTTCTTTACTTTTTGTATATTTAATTTTAAAAAAGTTGTCATTTAAAAAATATATGTTATGCTACCAGCTAGTTTATTTTCCAAAAAAAGTTTCTTTCTTCATTTATATTAATAAAATAAAATGCTTTAAATTAAACTTTTGTATCTGTAACTAACGTTTCCGTTCTCATTCTAAGAATCAAAAGTGACTATCTGCATTTTTTCCCAGATTTTTGCCAGGAAAAAGTGACCAACTGCTTTAAGTAATATTAAAAACTTTAGGATGTAAATTTTCTAAAATATTATTTACTCATTTCAATATTGGTAAACATCTCTTTTCACACAAAAATAATCACAATCGTGAATACATTATTTCTTTGTTTATAATTGATAACAAAAGTGTAAAAACGGTTAAATGGCCCTCCTGAACATTTTACGTTTTGTCAGTTGGTCACTTTCTCCTGTACGACTACGATATATGAACCAATTTTGAAACATTGTTCTTGAATCACTAGAACTTCACTAGAGATATCTATTGGTGAGATGAAAAAAAGATTTTAAAATTAAAGTTAGTCATAGGCTGGTTTAAGTATTTGGACACACTCAAAATGTAGTGAATTTTCTTAATCTATTCAATTCTCCCTAGTTCGGCCTTACATTCCTTTCTAATATCTTTTAATTCTGTTATACAATAATTTTCCACACATGTGTCTGACGGAATGCATTTTAACGGTTTTATATGGTTATTTTATTTACAGTCATTATATTTTGATGCATTAAATATGTGTATGGATCTTTAATTATCATTACTTCCTACAGACACCTTCACAAATGCATATAGCGCAGGATCCATTCTGTCTGTCTTTTGGTATTGTATATAGTGTTTCCTAGTAACATAGAAACACAACCAAACGCCCCATAGAAACACAACCAGTGCCTACTATGCCTTATCCTTACACAACCCTACTGCCCATCCTGATTAAAAACACTGTGCACGTGACTGTTTTCATTATTTTTGTTTAAATAATCAATCAAAGTGGCTCAAGCGAAGCGACCTTTTTGTAATGCTACCTGTTTTGGAATTCTCACTAAAGCCATGGTCTGCAAAGTCTTAAAATAGTGTACCAGTTTGCATAACCGGGTGTTCCATTCAAATGGACATTCGTGTGCATGTCGCTCACTCCTTTCAACAACCTCATATATCAAAAATCCTCAATTTTCAGTTGTGTATGTTTTCGGAATGCACAAAAAATGTACTATATTCCAGCAAAAGCGTCATATTTTTAACTTAATATTTACCCGCTACAGGGCAGAAAGTGTTGTTTTTGCATTTTGAAGAAAAGGTATTGTTTAATTATTTTTTAAATAAATTAAATATTTTACAAATGGAGAAAAAACATTCAGGTTTTACCTAAAAATATCTGTTGCACAGTAAAAAGTTTAATAAGTGGCTTGATATTTATTTTTAATACATTGTATTATATTTTTAAACTTTAAAAACAATCTCCTGAAAAATCAAGTTTTTTGATATATGATGTTGTTAAAAGGAATGAGCGATGTGTTTACCGGGCATAAAAATTAAGGTTTTACTTAGCAAATACCACTTTTTCTCAAAATCCATTGTGACACATGTTTCGATGCACTTCGCATCATTTTCAAACACCGTATGTGAAGCTAAGTTTAAATTTTAGATTTGTGTCCTTGAGACGTTGAAGGTTGAAGAGGGGGTAGGAATGAAAACCCACACATGTGGACACTGTAAATCCCTCTTGTTCAGCCCATCCCTATAGCCATAAACTGGCTAGCTGCAACTCCATGATCTATAGAGCACTACAAATCCCATTAAATAAGAGTGAATTTAACCGAGAAATTAATACAATCAAACAAATTGCGTGCAATAATTGTTATAAACCAAGAATGATTAACGCAATATTAGCGCGTATAAATAAAAATAATACCTTTCTCTATTCAGCCGATACGTGTAATGAAAATGTAAAACCAAGTGGTAAAGAATCATTTAATGGATTAATAATTGAACTAGTGTAATGTCACAATTGAAGAATAAACCAGGAAGTGAAATATGTAGATTTTTCACTTAATTTTTTTACATAAATTAAATCTACCTCCGTGATGTAATGGTTAGCGTGTTTAGCCACCGTGCTGGAGGTCCCGGGTTTGATCCCCAGGGGGGGTGTTTTAATAAATAATAGTGATTTTTGCAATCTGATATTTATTCAATATTACCCTGGACTGGTCCCTGAAGCACAGGAGTACCTTACCTTCTTGTAAGATCCTTCATGGAAGATAACGATCAAGATAACACTGCATAAATATGATGCAGTGCCCTATGCACCATTGGGTGCGGGTAAGGGAATCGGCTTACGCAACACGTTTTATCATATGCCTAATTAAGTTTCTCAAGGCCCAATGAATATTAGCAGTGTATGCAAGATCGTATAAATGAAAGTATGCGACTCGATTGATTACTCTAGCCATTATTCTCTCCTATAGTACTTACTTACTAAGGACAATTACTCTCAAGCGATAGTCGACATCAGAGGGACCTGACATGACACGCACAGAAGAAAATAGTTAGTACGCAAGTAATTAAGTAATTATAAGCTTAAATAATTAAAATGAAAATTATATTTTCTGGCGTTTCTCATGTGTGTGATTGTAATCCAGGATTCGGACCTCACATACTAATAAAAGAGTTTCTGCTCAATAAAAAACTTCTTTTCATCTCACCAATAGATGTCTTTAGTGAAGTTCTAGTGATTCAAGAATAATGTTTCAAAATTGGTTCACATATATAGAACTTCCAAGAATTTGAGTAGTGTGGTTGTCAATAATGGGTAGAATTGGAGAATGTTACATGTTTGTAAAGTGATCACTTAAACCAGCTTATGACGGCCGTCAGCCCTGTAAAATGCCCAGACTTCCATATTCTTCTTCATCTTTAATGAGATGTCGAAAAATAATAATACATAAGTAAAACTCCTCATAAATTTCCTTTTCCATATACCAGAAATATCCTTCATTCAGAGCTTCTTCAAGTACGTCACCTGTATCCCATCAAACATATTCCACTCCTTTATCAATCTGGAGCGCAGGACTGATCACCCTGCCTTCATTAATTACATCGAATCGACACAGAGTTATTTGATGCGGTACCATATCGGCTGGCCAAACATAAAACACAGTAAGGGATATTTTTTTTGTAGTAGGTTTTTTTGCATTTTTGGATTAAGTAGAATCTACTTAGTCCAAGAATGCAAAAAAATGTACTGCAAAAAAAAAATCCCTTATTGTGTTTTAAGTATATATGCTGCCTTAAAATGCAGATGGAGATCTTAAGAGTTTAATATAACAGCATTAGTGCGTTAGCACCTATTTCTACTACTTCCTTTTTATTATTATATTATGTTACGATATATTATCTCATAAAATATATGATGGAAAATCCTAGGAATAAACAGTTTTACAAGACATGATCTTGTAAAATTTCATCCATTATTAGTTTTGTCCGCCTCTGTGGTGTAATGGTTAACGTGTTTAGCTACCGTGGTAGAGGTACCAGGTTCAATTCCTAGGGAGGGGTAAAAATAAATATAACTGATTTTACACTCTAATATTTATTTGATATTACCCTGGACTGGTCCCTGAAGCGCAGGAGTGATCACCTTGTCTTCATGTAAGTGACAATCAAGATAGCACTGCGTCAATATGATGCTTTGCATTGGGTGCGGATAAAGTTAAACGAAAGAAAAATAAAATTATTTATTCAGTATGAAAATGTAGTGCAGATAGCAAAACATAGATGGCACTGGTCTATGTGATGACTGTAAAGAGACAAGCTTTACAAAAGCTTACTTAGATTTTATATTGCCGATTTTTGAGTGGGTTTGTGGTTCTGTGACTAGAGGTTCGGTGACTTTGAGGTTCTAGATTTAACCCCCCCTCTGCATCAACTTGATTCCCATTTAATAATACTAATAATACAACCCGCTTAGACTGTCCAGAAAATAATATTTAGCTAAGAATACCAATATATAATTTTTCAATTAAAATATTTCTTTAATGAAACATTGTTTTCACCTTAGACACATAGAAGGTGTTACTAACAGAATTCATATCTGACGATTTTGAATTCGGTTAGTCTAGTATTGAGGGTGCGTTATGTACAATCCATGAATACGCACTAATAATTAATGGAATGTGAGAGTGACTAACTATCTCCATTCATTCCTTTTTGTACCCACCTTATGATTTTGATTTGTGACCTCTTTATTTTTTTTAGTATAAAAATTTAAATAAAACAAATTTGGAATTGTATGATGTATTTTTATTTATGGATGATGAGATGTAGTAAAATAAAAAGTGTGTTTTGTAATAACATTTGTTTTAGGTTCAGTGATTATAAAATAAAAGTACACATAATTTTCATTCCTCTTTATCTCCCTCACGAGGAGGTGGCGGGGGGGCGTGCGGAGGGCGCGCAGAACGCGCGCGCGCCGCACGCCCCGACTCCCGCTGCGCTCCCGGGTAAATGCAGTTTATGATACGGAGTAGAACACTATGCGAGATGAGACATATTTTTATTACTTTTATCACAGAACATTATGGCTTATTTTACAATAACATTTAACAAGGAGAGCTAACATGACTGCAAATTCTCTTACGTAATATAATTTCTTGTAATCGTTCGATGATTATGATTTTTATTTGTCATAAAAATGAAAAGGTTTTTTTGAATGTTTTCGTCAACATGTCAGTCCACTCTACGGAGAGCGAGGAACGTATCTGTGATACACTAGAGTGAAGTTTGAAGCTTTGTTGAATTAGTGGAAAAGTGGCAAACGACATATTATTTACAATCCGACATCTGTCTATTATATATACATACAAAGTAAAATTTAAACAGACGTTGACAACTTATAAAAATTCATTAATTCAACGCGGACCAGTTCCGAGGAACCGAATACACATTTAACAAATATTTACGGGCCGAGCTGTCGGAGTGGAGTCCGACAGCAGCGCCGCTCGCAACAACACGGTCCAAACAAACATCAAGCGAGAAAACAAACCAAACTCGGTCTGATATCGGTTCCCGGTTCCTGCACTGCAGCTTTAGGTCGAATAAACAAAATATGGAAAAGGCAACAAAAAGTAAATGAAGCGAAATAAAGAAACATCATGAATCATCTAATAAAGTAAGTAAAGTACGAAGGGGTGGCCCTTCCATCCATGCATACACCCTTTCTTACTCTCGTAATTATTAATTCAACACAGAGATCAATTTAATATAAGAACGGAACGGGCGTCTCGCGAGGGTATCATTACACAATGTCACAATGGTGGGAGACGGGAGAGCGGGAGAACGGGAGAACGGGAGAACGGGACAACGGGACAACGGGAGAATCACGAGGCCGCTCCGCTCATTAAGAAAATTATAGAAATCAAAACAACTAAATCATAAGACCGAGGAACTTAAAGACGCAACCGAAAAGTTCCACATATCACATTATCGTTCATGACATGAACTTTGCCAACTGGAATAATTAGTTCTTAGTAGTGCATGCAATTTGAGGAAATATAAATATTTTAGAGCCAATTATACATTTATTCTTTACATTCTTAAATAAAGAAATTACGCACTCGATCGCTTTTGAAAAACAACCAGAATCACAAAAGAAACTAAATTACAACTTCTACCAAAGTTTCGCTCGAGAGACTTGGCACATTTTGAATATACATATGAAAATTTGGTCTCACTGTTTTACTAGTCGATGACGCGCTACAGACATCCACAGTCGGGGTTCACGTACACGGTCTGGTGGGATTCGCGAGATTCTACAATCTTTACAATTAGCTAACGTAACATTATAACGTAATTATATTAACTCCAAACTTATACCGCACTATCCGCGTCTACGGTTAAACGTAAGAGCGAAACAAACGCACGAAGCTCGCAGTCCGTCTAGAGTCCGGCGTCCGTTTCGCACTGAACACAATATTCTCCGCACTCGGCCCCTCGAGGCTGCGGAAGGCTCCGCGAGTCAATTGGAAAATTCACTAAAATAGCATCCTGTCCGGGCCGCGGGGCGCCCCTCACGCTTGCTTCACTCGCTTGCGCGGCGGGCCGATGGGCGGGATCTGCTGCTGCTGCGTGGCCAACGCTCGGAAGGCCTCCGCGATGAGGTGCGGGTGGCTGCAGATCATGTTTTTCCAGCCCGCCGTGTCCATGACGTCTGTGGCGTGGCTGGTGTTGATGAAGTCGATGGTCTGCGCCTTGAGCTGGTCCGCCGAGTGCAGGTCCGCCAGGATTAGGGTCTCGGCCGCCGTCTCCACCGACAGGTTCATGCACAGCGCCTCTTCGCACATCACTTTTAACCTTTCCAAGGCGTACTGAAAACAAAAACCACTTATTTAGTTATATATTTCATCAACGATGAGGTCTGGGCATTCACGGGGCTGACGACTTTACACACGCGTAACATTCACCAATTCTACCCTTACTGACAGCCACACTACTCAAAATTTTGGAAGTTCTATATATGATCCAATTTCGAAACATTGTTCTTGAATCACTAGATCTTCACTAAAGACATCTATTGGTGAGATGAAAAAAAGCTTTTTATTGAGCAGAAAATCTTTTATCAGTATATGAGGTCCGAATCCTGGATTATAATCACATACATGCGAAACACCAGAAAATATAATTTTCATTTTTATTATTTTAGCTTATGATAGCTTGTTTTAGCTTGTAAACAAGTATGCAAATATGTTTGAGTGTGTCCAAATGGACACACTCAAAAATGTGAACTGTTTAGTTATAAATTACCAAATAACATACATATCCGGAAACAAATGACTAAATTACACGTAATAATACGTACTTTATCAGCAGCTGCTAGTAAATCGTCCGCCATCTTTTCAAGGTTGGGCGCTCGTCCTGTGTATATAAAGCGAAGCATCTCTCTGAGAACTTCGTGGTCCACGTCCGTGATGTCCACCCGATTTCTCTTCCTCTCCTCCATCTCGTGCTCGAACATCGCCGCAAACACGGGACTGCGAGCTAAAAGTAAACACATCCATATCAGTTTCCAGTTTATACAGAAACAAGCCTTAAGACTTCCCCCAGAGAACGCAGTTCCGATACAACGGTAACTTAAGGTTAATTAATATCATTTTTATAATTAAAATGTAACTTTGTTTTAAAAAACACTATAAATATTTTATTAAAACCTAATTATGATGTCTACCGGTTTCGAAGCTAATCGCTTCATTATCAAGACTGATTAATACTAAAACACTATCTACTAAACAAAATTCAAAATATTTTGACGGTTACGCAAAGGAGCTTGGGTAGATCTCCGAGAGAATGGAATGCCACAAACATCTGTCCCAGCATACATTCATCTTTTTTTATTTTTTTAATGAGTATTTGTGTTTATTCACTTACAAAAATACTTCAATTTCATACTACATATTTCGAATAATGAGCCTAAGCGGTTCATTATTAGAAATATTAAATTGTGGTAGAGTGGGTTCGAACCGAGAAACTCTGAGTCCGCGACACTAACCACAGGACCACGACCCGACACAATCTTGTTATTCAATCTTTCAATTCTCCTATGTACACTTAGTAAATACATTCTAGCCATTCATTCCTCATTCACTAGCTCTCAGTAGTGATTGTCCCAATTATAGCTGTCGCAGGTTTATATACCTTTCTGATTCAATGTTCATATCGCTCACTCCTTTAAATGTCATAAATCAAAAAACTTGATTTTTCAGGAGAACGTTTTTAAAGTTTAAAAATATAACACAATGTATTAAAAATAAACATCAAGCCACTTATTGAATATTTTACTGTGCAACAGATCTTTTTAGGTAAAACCTGAAGGTTTTTTCTCCATTTGAAAAATATTTAGTATATTTAAAAAAATAATAATTAAACAATACCCTTTCTTCAAAATGCAAAACAACACTTTCTGCCCTGTAGCTAGTAAATATTAGGTTAAAAATATGTTTTTTTTTGCTGGGATTTAGTAAATTTTCTGGGCATTCCGAAAACATACACAATTGAAAATTTACGATTTTTGATTTATGACGCTCTTGAAAGGAGTGAGCACTAATATGAACATTGATTCTTTACACATACACTCATCTCACCCATCGCTTTATTGAATATGAATAAATAATAAAATAAAATAATAAAAAAACAGGTTTGGAACTTACCAGCTAGAATGGCTTTATGCGCTTGGAACTCCCTTCCGCCCACGGCCAGCGTGACGTCTGAGAAGCGCTCGTTGTCAAACAAGACTCCCAAGTCGTCGGAGAGTCGACACTCGGGAACCTTGAACTGCACGACGTTGGACTGTCCGCTGATGTTTATGCTGTCGGCCACCACGGACACCTCGCAGAATATGGTCAGCTTGTCTTCGGGCAGCAGGCCGTTGGCCTCGTCCAGGAGGAAGTCTCTCCGGATGAACTTCTTGAAGCCCCAGTCCTTGCCCTGCACGAAGCGGTAGGCCCGCTGCGACTCCATGGCCTTGGTCTCCTCCCGCTTGGCGTTGAGGATGGAGAACTTGAACTTGGCGCGCACCTCCGACTTGTTGCAGGAGACGAGCAGCAGGTAGAGGGACAGGTAGTCCTTGCTCTCCTCGTCCAGCCCCTTGGGGTTGACGCGCAGACACCACTTGAGCTTGTCGCTGGCGCCCGCCGAGAACGTGGACGACTTGAGCACCTCGCCCATCTCCTCGCGGCAGAAGCTGAAGTTGTTTATCGTCCACATGTAGCTAAACTTTACTACTTTCACCTGAAACAAAACAAACGCTAACTTAATATTGCGGGTTCAACAACAAAATATTCAACCTATATACATTTTGAAAAATGTGCAATAATATTTAAACTTAGATATTTTGTATTATTTTACTTAGTAAATTTCTTAAAATCTACTGTGACACGTGTTTCGATGCATTCCGCATCATTTTCAAATACCGGTACACATTTTCAAACATGAAAATTTGGTGTTTGAAAATGATGATGAGATGATGGTGCGGAATGCATCGAAACACGTGTCACAGTGGATTTTAAGAAATAGTGTTATTTACTAAGTGAATCTTATATTAAAAATGGCAAGATTTTTACCACAAAGTGACTGCCAAATAAATCAATGAAATTGTATATCCTGTTTTAAAATTATAATTTTAAAAAATCGATTACGCAATCAAATACGACATAGCTGAATAATGCGATCTAACGCAGATCCGCCCACTTCCATTATCCATTTATGAATAGCACTTTTATATTTAGTTTCAATATTTAATGACTTTACGGACAGTGGGAGCAAGTTGTGCAACTTTATTGCATGGTACTCAAAGTTCTTTTGACCAAAAGAGGTATGTCGTAGTCATACAGGAGAAAGTGTCCAAGTGCATGTTTTTACAAAAACGTGATCATTGACTATTTCATATATTACTGACTTAATATTGCCCTGAAAAAATCTTAAAAGATTTTAAACTTGGAAGTATAATATGTATATTGACTTGGTAAAAATGACTAACTGCATTGATGTTTATTTTCTTGCCAAGCAAAAGTGACTTAAATGGCCCTCCTGAACATTTTACGTTTTGTTAGTTGGTCACTTTCTCCTGTACGACTACGATGTGGATGTTAAAATTTGTGAAAAAAAGATTTTCAAATTAAGCCAGTTGCATGATTTTGTTTGATGTGATTCTGTGTTTTGGATCTCCCCCATTGAAAGCTCTCCTAACCGCGTCCCCGGATCTGATACAGAAGCATCTAGGCTCCCTAACAGACCTCTCTTGCAAACCAAATGGGATTATATTATTTAGTACTAATGTGCGGATTTTGTAAAAGTTCGATCAATCTGCGGTTGGGTCATCGGACTGGTAACGGAAATCGCTTCGGCCATAGAACCCGCGTCGGGGTAAGAACCCGGAACGCCGAGAAGGGACTAGAGCGAGGTGCCCGCGCTGCGATCGGAAAACCGCACAGTGCAAAAATACAACCACGTGTGTACTGTATATTCCAAATTAAAGTAATAAAATACAAGTTAAGTTCTAGATATATCAAAGATAATTCCATTTGATACGTGTGAAAATTATATAAAAAAACGACGAAAGCAAAACGGATGAAGATGTTAGGAATCATTGTCAGATGAAATCAGAAAAGTGTCATTTTTTTGGAATATACAGTATACTGTATATTCCAAATTAAAGAAATAAAATAAAAACCTGTTAAATTTAAACTGAGAAATATTAAAGATAAGTAATTCCACGTGTGATAATTATTAAAAAAAAAAAAAAAACGAATAGCGAAAGCAAATAGACCAAGATGCCAGAAATTGTTGTCCGATGAAATTAGAACGTCTACGAATTTTTTATATTTTTTATTTTAAATGCATCAGTACCCAATAGAGCTAAAGACAGTATATTGATCGATAATTATAGGAAAGCAATGTCCTGCGTTTGATATAAAAAAAAATTAGAGTGAAAATCACGGATATGTATTTTGGAACTCCAGCGCGGTAGACAAACGCGCCAACCACTAAGATATAAATTAATCATGGCTAAAACAAGTGGAAAAATAAGCCTTAATATCTACGATTCAAACACGTACCGAAATTTGATCAGTTCATGGAAGAATACGCCTATATTTCTACGATTCCAACACGTATCGAAACCAAACGAAGCCAGTTCTAGAATTTCGAAAAAAGCTCAAGTCCGCGGCAGACGAGCCGGTTAGAAGATTCCGGATTGCGTAAATGGGATAGGCGATGTTGCGAAATGTGGCTGCGATGACACAACAGTCAAGGTCGGCCATCCTCCGCGCGCCGGCGGCGCGGCGGCCATCGACCCGGTGCCCGGAGCTCCGCCGGCTGCCGGCCAGCCGCGCTCGGCGCCTACTCCAGCCTCATCATCACCGAACTACGTCACACCCTACTACGTCTTGCATGGGAAAGACGTCCTTGCTTATCCAGGCGAAGAAAAAAAGAAGAAATATTAAAAGCTACGTTTTTTACGATTTTAATAAGAAAAAAACTGCGCTTGTTTAACAATCGTAATAGGTTTTTTTTAACTGTCATTTTTTAAGAATAACCCGCAAATCCTATATTTTAGAGGCTTTTCTGTAGGTAGGGGTGAAGGTGGATGTGAAAATACATCACAAACACCCGGACCAATAGAAAATAAATATGTATCGAATTCACATCACAAGCACCCAGAGCGATTGAAAATAAATATTTATTGAATTCATTTTGCGATTGGCGAGAATCGAACCCGCAACGCCAGTTTCGCAGTCGAGCGATCTTTGTTCCAACACATGCGTAATCAGCTTTTGCAAGTTCAATTCACATATAAGCGTAATTTAGCGTGGAAAACAATCCCGAGTGGCCGATCGGAATGCTTGTCTCTAGCATCTAGCGGTCAGCGACCGCACCCCGCCCATGGTCAATTCGCCAAATACGATGGACCATTTGTGTCCAAAGCAAGAATATACAATAAATGAATACGTCATATTATTACAACTTATCCGTCGCTTCATTCCAAGGGATCGTAAAAACAACGACGATATTCAAATGGGTAAAAAACTTATATGTTTAGTCATAAAATGAACCCTGAAGAGGGCAACAGGTTGTTGCCGAAACTAGCTGGTTGTTGATAAAAATGTGAGTGGATCAAAAAACAAAGTCTTTTTATTTCTCAAAATAATATCACTATGATCCACAAAGTTCATGCTTTCAATATTTAAAATATAACATATTTAATACTTAGTGCATACGTAAATTCATATCGTAAACTCACAAGTAATGATCATAATAATCATATACCTAATTAACTTCATTACAAAAAAAACAGAAAATATGTTCTATTTTAACCCCACTTAACTATCCTAACCGACGTTGTTACTGAACATTCGTAAAAAATACGATATAGAAATAAAACGGGAATAAAAATATTATAAAAAAAAACTTTCATTATTTAAGAAGTCATAACAACATTCTTTGGGGTAAGAGATCACGTAATAATGAAAAAAAAAATAAAGGTACATTAGGAAGGTACCGTGAACGACGTGAACATTGTTTTTTTTCCAGGAACGTCATTTTGCCGTTGTAATTTTTACGATAGGTTAGTATTCTAGGGTTAAAAGCGTTGTTAACTTGGCTGTGTGGTAATATAACACTCTCCTTATCATACATCGTTCACTAATACCACTTGAAAACTCTACTTCGCGACTACTTTGGACTGTAGTCTACAGTTGATCTGATGATTGAATGGTTATTAGTCGTGAATATTATATAGTCGTGAAGTAGACTTTTTAAGTGGTATTACACAAAGTGAACAATGAATGACAATGAGGGTGTTCTCTAGAATCTAGAACACCAAATCTTGATCCTTATCAAGGTCTATCATAGATCCCCAACGAGACTACTACGATCTACTAGAGCTCTAGACAGCAATACATTTTTATCCCTTCCCTTATGAGGCGACATTATGGCAATTCTCTTTGACAAGAAGGTGCTAGACCAAAAAAGATTGAGAACCTGTGATCTAGATTATGAAGAAATAATATTTCGTCCTCGGTTTTCAAAGTAGGTGTCTCGAATCACGGTTAATATTTTTTTAATGAACAAAAAAAATACCACCCACGCGACATCAGCTCTGAGCGTCCGCGACACGTTCCTAATTAGTGATCAGGAGAGTATTCAATAACCGAGCCGACACTTGGTCAGCTCCTTCGGGATTACGGTCGTGTGTTGACATTCACAAAGAGGCATTAACAATGTTTTGAAGTCACTCGGCGGAGGGTCATTGAGCCCACTCGAGTATTCCCCTCACGAGCCAATGTACACAAGTCATATCTTTGAGCTCCACAGAACCAATATTTGCCAAACCCTGTTCAAATTTCCCACTCTGCCCAATCGGCGACGAAAACACGAATGAACACAGCCACCCAGTAGTAACTAACTTTGTAATCCTCTTTTTTTTATTTTCAGCTTTACTTAGTGAATGAGACTATTTCTTAAAATCTATTGTGACACGTGTTTAGATGCATTTCGCATAATTTTCAAACACCGTATTAGATTTTAGAAATAGCGGTATTTACGTAGTAAAGTATAAAATTAAAAATTGATAGATATTACCACAATGTGACTGCCGCATCAATTAATGAAATTTGTCATACTTATTGTAGTAATGGAGCGAGCATTTAATAAAATTGCCTTTTATTATATTTTAATATAAAAATACACCATTTTGAGTGTGACCAAATAGTTGTTCACAAATCTGAATTATCTCCAATTATAGTTATTTTTCATATTATTTCCCGTAATGGCCCAGACTTCCATATTCTTCTTCATATAGATGACATAGGTTGAGATGTCCAAAAATGAATATAATGTGTTAAATTCTGGAAGATAAGGTATTCGATCGATTACTATCCTATATAAAATTAATCGGCTAATTTAGAAAACCCTAACGAATAATAATAATAATACAATAGATCCAAATGAGGCGACCATCAGCAAATTGCAAATCAAAATGGCAGAGGAATAGATAGACAGTACTATTTATGTTTAAAGAAAGATTCTACGATTATTAAATATAAAATTGCAAATATGTGTATGATGAAAAATAAATAAATATGGTTTATTATTATTTTTTGTACATATATTTGTATGACGGTGTATTCATGTATGTAATTGATAAAAATCGAGTTTTGTATAAAACCCAGGGTAATACTAAAGCCTTTATGTACTTATACTATATCGATCACTCCTTTCAACAGCGTCATATGTCAAAAATCGTCAATTTTAAGTTGTCCATGTTTTCGGAATGCCCAGAAAATGCACTATATCCCAGCAAAAGCGGCATATTTTTTAACTTAGAAAGTGCGGAAAGTGTTGATTTTGCATTTTGAAGAAAAGGTATTGTTTATTTTTTTTTAATATACTAAATATTTTTCAAATGGAGAAAAAATCTTCTATCTTCTTCTAATGTTTTATCTAAAAAGATCTGTTGCACAGTAAAAAGTTCAATAAGTGGCTTGATATTTATTTTTAATACATTTCATTTTTCTTAAACTTTTAAAACGATCTCCTGAAAAATCAAGTTTTTTGATATATGACGTTGTTGAAAGGAGTGAGCGATATGTACTTTAATATTTTGCAATTTAAAAAATGATATAAGAACTTATAATATAAATTGATAATACAAAAAAACAAGGGAAAGGTCTTTACAGACATAAATAATCAACCGGACGCAGGGGTGAGCTTTATAAACAGGAAGTAGCTTTCACTCGGAGCTGAGAAGTTTAAAAAACACACTTGTACAGATAACCGAGTAGGCATTTCTCTTACGGCCAGGATAAAGTAAGGCTTCTGCTCTACCTGCATTACCCACCTGTCAGAGACAACTGCATCCGAGGATGTGGTTTGGGGTCAGGACGATACGAAATCGCCTCGATATTTATACAGGTGGCGCAAAATTAATAATATTCTCAATATTATTAATATTTAAAGCATTTACTTTGTGGTTAGTCATTTTTACTTTTTTTTTATTTTACAAAAATGTTAATAAAATTAGTATATAACCACTCACCGAGATTTTTACGTCTACCGGTTTCGAGACGTACCCGTCTCTTCGTCAGGACAATTGTCCTGACGAAGAGACGGGTACGTCATGTTATATACTAATTTTATTAACATTTTTGTAAAAAAAAATAAGCAAAATTAATCACTTTATCGGAAGATGTTATATTTTTTGCAAACGACTTGTCAAATCAAATTTGTAGAGGTCCTAACCAAAACGTTACATTTCCATTATAAATGATTTTAAGTAATCAGGAATTCTAACTTGTAAAATTGCTACCCTTTGGTGCGATTTAATGATTTCATACTGATTTAACACAGGATTGGTCACTTTTTGTCACAACATCAATTAAGATTTGCATTTAAAGGATTTTTTATGCAATTTAGAAATGTAACTTTTTGATGAGGACCTCGACATTTGTCATCTGTGAACTAGACAGCTGCAGTATATATTTTTTTAAAACTTTTTTACTATTTAAAAAAAAATATTTCGAGTGATGGAAACCTTAACAATTTTTTTACATTCATTTGAAAAGATGATATCCGTCAAGCGGTTGCCGCCAGTGTTGCTACACATTTGTGCCCGTTTTATCAATTTGTTTGTAAACTGCAGCTGTCTAGTTCACAAACGACAAATGTGACTGACGTACGACGCCATTTGCAAAAATTATAGCAATTTCCAATCGGGTGATTAATTTTGCGCCGCCTGTATAACGCTGCAATCCGAGCGGCTGGTTCAGGGCACCGAAAGAACATGTGTTTGAGCAAAATAATTATCGGCAAAACGAAACGCTTATCGAACAATAGATTTGAACGCCGTATTAAAGCACTGTGCCGACAGGTATTTTACGATATTATAAAACAACAACTACATCCGTAGCAAGGTCGTTACGACTGTATGTTAAGTGATATTATTATACATACCAACATAATAAAATACCGGCACGACATAAGGTAAATGGGAGTACGAAAATACGTCGTAAATGTTTGACCTCATTCCCTGAAATTACCCTTTTCAGGTTTCAACATCGGTGCACCAAAATGTTGTTAAAACATGTCTATATTGTACATTTTCATAATGGAATAATTTTCCGAAACCGGTAGTCACAAATAAGTTTTTTTTTAAAGTGGTATTACACAAAGTAAACAATGAATGATGGATGGTAAGGAGAGTGTTTTATCATTATTTTTACTTATTTATTGTAACTGCAGACAGTTGGTAGAATTCCATATTGAATTGTTGGGTAATATATACAAAATAAAACAAGGTTTTTGTTGGATCAAATTCAACATTTCATGTATATCTTAATACGTATTAAGATTTACATAAATAAATGTATAATTCAATCCAACAAAAACCTTGTTTTATTTTGGATATATTACCCAACAATTATTTTTACTATTTATTGGACAATTTATATAGTGCGGTCTTCGTGAGAAATCACCTCAGAACAAAACTGAGCGAGGGCGCATTATTGTAATTTATAATTATGTGTATAAGATAAGTATGAGTAGATTTGTAGTCAGTCAGTTACCTGCGTGAAGCACCAGTTCTCGGCGACGGGCGTGTTCCCGTCCTGCAGCGGCGGGCTGGGCACGCGGCTGACGGCCATGCCGCCGCCGCCCGCCGTGTGCGCGGAGGACACGCGGCCCGACTGCTGCTGCGGCTGCTGCCCGCCGCCGCCCGCCTGAGAGCCTGGACACTCGCTCGCCACCGGCAACCTGGGGACGGGGAGACAGTACGGTTAGTCGGAGTCGCTAATCATTCAGGAACAACACTCCAACATATTAAGGCTTAGTCACAATCGCCAGTCAGACGGTCCGAACCTCGTGTATTGTGGGTCAGTACCAGATGCATTTTCAGCTTCATAGCTAAATCATTTAAGAACAAAACTCTAACATATTAAGTTAACTTAGTCCGTTTAGTTACAATTGCCTATCGGACGGTCCAAATCTTATGTATTGTGGGTCAGTATTGGATGCATTGACAGCTTATTGACTAATCATTTAGGGACAACGCTTCAACATAGTAATAAAACAAACATTGCTTTTGGAACATCGATTATCACATTTTAAAGTTTTGATTACCCAATCAAGAGTTCTCTATCAAATCACCAGGGCAACTTGACGCCTTAGCACTTTTCACGAGTAGAACTAACTCCAGACAAAGTTCCTATATTTATCGTTCATCAAAATTGGTTGACAAAATTGGTTATATGTACCTACTCGTATACGAATACATGTGTATAATTTGATATAGCTGTTCTGTGAAATTATTAAATAAATTTAAAAAATATTGACTTATAGAGTATTCCTCCTGCCACTAGCAATCTTATCCGATCACCTAATGGATTCAAAGTGACCCATACAAAAGTTTTGGACTGTTAGATTCATTGCGGGAAGTTGAGTGTACAATAAATTACAAGAAATATATTACATAAATACACAAAACATAATACTAAATAATTACGAGCGAATTGATCAGACATTCTTCTTCTTCTTCACGTGCCATGCCAGGTCACCCCTACTCGACTAATCATTTGAGAGTAATATGTCTCTGTTATTGATCGTAAAGTATATAATGTTTCTAATCGACATATACATATATTGTTTGATTTTTCCGTTGCTTTTATTTTTAAATTAAAGATAAACCTGTAAGTCACCTTTGCAATTTTTTATCTGTATTTCTTATTGTTTTAAAACATTAAATGACCTTACATTGAGAACCCGATGACTGCTTGAGTCGCAATTTATCGGAACTATGTAATTTTCATTATTTATCTTGAACAAAAATAATAAGGCCATGAGGTCAATATTGACACACGGGTACCAGTCCGATGTTTTATATATATATATATATATATATATATATATATATATATATATATATATATATATATATATATATATATATATATATATATATATATATATATATATATATATATTTATATATATAAATACAAATTTATTAGAAATAAATCATTCTTCAATTACTTTTGATTTCACCAAGAATCAAACCCGCGACGCCATATACATTACTATGCTACGACGACTGTTTAAATTATTATAAAAGTTAAATTAAAATAATATTTTTGTTGTTAGCTAACCCAATCGGGAATAGTATATTTTCATTTTTATAGATAAATATTCTTATACTTAAAATGCTGTATCCTATTCGAGGAAATAAACTAAAAACAAGTAAACAATACAATAAATTCCACACAATGCAACGATAAAATAAAACTGATACTCCCAAATAGACAAAACAAACACTATCGTACTTTTTTTACGAGTACCAAACTCCTGATAATAATTAATCGAACGTTTAATTGGCAAAAGGCTATCAAAAATAAACTTTTCAAGAGAAAACATGATAAAATGCACAACGAAATTAGCCGATTTCATCCGCGGGTAATTTCACTTTCGATCGCCGAGAATCGCGGAGAATCACGGAGAAAATGTGCCGTCGGGAGAGAATTTTAGAAAAGATACACATTTACACGAATTAGTATCTCTTTGATCCGGCGAACTTGCGAGGGGAAAAGCAGTCGACCGATAGAATGCATTTCTCTGCACTTTCTTCGGCTGCCAATCTTACAATAAGTATATGTAGTGTATGCGATATAACTATGTAGGTATTACGTAGGCACTGCCTCTTTTGTACTCGACTACTTTTCGGTAAAAGATGAAAACGTACACATAATATTATCCCACATAACCAAACAAATAAAAGACATCTAAGTATTTTTTAATCGCGTTCCGACTATAAAATTAAATATTTTATTAGACTGACCATTTTAAAAGACTGACTAGGTATCACTAGACGGCACACAAATAAAACACTAAATATTAACGAATATCTATTAAGAAGTTATCAATTTTATTTGACCGTGGTAAAACCACAGAAATTCTGATTGAGTTGTATTTTTACAATATATTTTTTTTGTAAATGTCCAGAAGTTGTCCCCTAGATACACACATGAATAAAAAAACGTTGAATTTC
The DNA here is from genome assembly GCF_059751285.1 of Brachycentrus maculatus. Lineage (NCBI taxonomy): Eukaryota > Metazoa > Arthropoda > Insecta > Trichoptera > Brachycentridae > Brachycentrus > Brachycentrus maculatus. The sequence goes on along the minus strand of NW_028281186.1, from coordinate 447,571 downwards.
AAAGTTTACCTATAAATATAAAAAATAAAAATAAAATACTATCTAAAATCTTAATGAAACAAAACAAAAAAAAAAACATTTAAAATCACCTTGTTATAATTAAGCGACACATGTCACAATGTACCTGACAACCGCAACACATTTTTTTGTTTATTTTTTAAATATTGTATAAATAATTTATATCCACTTAATTTATTAAAATTAAATAGCTTTTTTAATATTATCGTTTATGACACATTTTTTTAACTAATTGTTTACACGTATAAACACAAAACGTTTTCAACAAAAAATATAATTTGTAACAAATAAATAAAAATATGATTTGAATAATTAACCGCCCATTTTATTCTAAAGTGTTGCTCAAATAAGACACGTTTATTATTTTGAAGAAAGTGGCACTTTCGCGAGGTGGAGAGAGAACCGAACCGGGCGTTTGACAGAAGGCAACTGACAGGAGAAATCGCGGAGACATTCGTCCATCGGGTGAAGGCACGCGGTAGCGAGGGAAGGGGCTGCAGTCGGTGCATGGGCGGCAGGCGATGATATCGCGATACAACGTCCCTTTTGTTACAAGGCCGGTTTTTAGGAGAAAATTCAGGGCTAATTCAGATATGACGCGTACTAAAATAAGTTTTTATTTTTGCGTTAATTTCATTAATTTGAACAAGTATCTAAAATAAATATGTATTCTTTAAGGTTTTTTTGGCAAAGCACCCACAATTGAGTGATACATGCCACAAACAATTGGTATTTTTTTTTAATTATGTAAATGAATACATATTTTTTAATGATCTCTAATATCTAATGTTACTCGAATTTTTTTCAAGTGCTTTACCATTGCATTAGTGATCACTATTATCATCTATTAAAAAAATAATTATACGAATATAATTTTTATCCCTTCAACGTATTAATAAGTTTTTTCCAATATGTAATTTAAATTTTACTTGCTAAATAGCTCAATTTCTTAAGATCTATTTGTGACATGCGTTTTGATGCATTACGCATAATTTTCAAACACCGCATGTGAAGCTAAATTTAAGAGAAAGATGAAGAGAATGCATCGAAACACGCGTCACAATAGATTTGAATAACAAGTGGTATTTACCAAGTGAAAATTAAATCAAAATGGATATAAATTACAACAAAGTGACTGCCGAATCTATTACAGTTTTTTACAGTTTAATTGAAGATTGTCTTAGAGGTAGTATTTTACTAAACTAGCGCTATATAAAAAAAAACGTTTTTTTTGTATTTTAATCCGCTTATACATGGTTATATATTTTTTTAAACTTTTTATTTACTTGGAATTTTTACCGTTTTAAAATGTATATTGGCAATGGACGCGTGGTAAAAAAGATTGCAATTTTTGGAAACATATTCCAAATGTACCGCTAGGTAATTTAAGAGCCTCGCCTCGTCAATAACACTAATAAAAACACAATGAAATCAAGGTGGGCCCAAAGTAAATTGCACATTTATACCTGATAGGGTCTCGGGTGCCTTACGCCCCCCAGAGAAGGCATTCTCTGGAAGACTAATGTGGATTAGTCGACCCCGTCTCGTCCTTCGGGCTCGTCTGTCAAAAGCCATTCATCCGAACAGAATCCATTTTCTAGCCGTAATTTAATAAACCGTCAGTCGTGAAATGGATATCCATCCCTCACCTGATAAATCTTATCCCGGCTCATCAAATATACGACTCCTTAATCACGCTTCTTCTTCAGCCACAACAGGACATATCACAATAGTATCATTCATCCCAGATATTCGAATGTATACACACGATGTATCATCAATATTCAACAGTGCCGTTTATCAATTTTTATGTCAGGAGCAGATATCCCTCGCATTCTGAGTGATTGAGAGCGAGCCATTACTACATATATGACTGTACTGCTGAACTTTGTAAGGATGAGTAATGTCGGAGTCAAAGTGCATAATACATTTTTGGTTTTACGAGCCGAATAAAAACGTCGATATGTTAAAAGTTGCATTTGAGTCGCTCGCAATATAATATAGGTTCTGTAGATAATTTAGAAGGGTCTCGAACGTCAAATAAACTTAAATATCGAATATACGAGCCGATTCTCCGATGCGTTCAATATGGTTTCTTTATCACGGAATGAAGCTAAAAACCTTATTTCTTCGGCCGGAGAAAACGTTGCGGGTAAGAGCAAATATTTGTCCGAGGTTAATATTGAGTTACGGCCGAGGCTTTATTGGAGGGTATGCCATAAAACACCGGTAAAGTTTCGAAAGTCTCCGCGAGAGTCTGCACCTACGGCCGAGTCCGTAGATAATCACTAAAAGCAAAACGCACATTGCACTGTGCGTCGGTGCAATCGGTCAAAAAAATCCTTCACGGCTTTCGAGTTTACACGCAGAACTTTTACACCGTAACTAATAAAGATGAATTGTCACCACCCTACGGAGAACGAACATGTTCTAAGGAAACAACAGTTCAGAATCTAGATCTTTTGTATGTCAAATTTGTAACGCGCATGGAACAGATAAAACGATAAGAGATAAAGCCAAACGGCAGAAAAGGTGCATAAACAATACTACGTAAATACAAATACTAAAAGCCAAAATACAATTAATTTTATCATCACTAATAAACCGCGACAAAATTGCTCGCATAATTTTGAAGCGGGCAAAAGGAACTCGCGAAGTGGAGAAATAATAAAATGGCGTATTTATTTATCGTACATCCAGCGATTTGTTGTGGGCACAAACGGGCGCCGCCAACAGAGAGCCACATAACGCCGATCTCGAATGCGCATTTTTTCCAGACGTTTTAACATGGAAATAATTGATTTTAAAAAGCAATCAATCTTACACCGAGGCTGGGACACCCACAACGCCAGGTCCTAAAACGACACAACTCCTATTATTTACGGAGAGCAGATGCGTCAAGTCTCTAAATGGTGCGGAATACACTAGTGCGCTTTAATGCCCATTATTAGATACCCAAGGTCCCCACATGTGTTCATTAGTAATTAACACACAATAAGCAGTAGGTATAAAACATTATATTACCTACTACGTTCGTTGGAAATTAGGATAGTCGTGCAATAATAAAATATACGTACTCGTAAACATGCATGTTTTATATATAATGCACAAATAAATCACGCAAAATTAATACTTTTCTACAAATATTATCGGATTGGTTTAAAGCCAAAAAATATCTTCATTAATTGATTCGGCAGTCACTTTGTGGTAAAATCTATACATTTTTAATTAAAGTTTTACTTAGTAAATACCACCATTACTAAGTAAATAGTGGTATTTACTAAGTAGAACTGATTTTTTTTAAATTGTCTTTTAAAGACGAAACAGTGGTTAAATTGAAGGAAATTAATACACAGCGATATGTATCATGTTTGGATTATTCGAATCACTTAAAAAAACATGGTGTATTTATTTAGTAGGTTATAAATGTGCTAGGGACCAAATATATTTATTATTATTATTAATTAAGTGGATTATTGGATTATTCACCCTAAGGATGATATATCCATATTATAGGTACCTCAACTTATATACCTATAATATAGACTTCCATCTTCTTTCGTATATAAATATTAAATAAAAAAACTTAAAAAGATAGACGCTTCATCGCAATAAAACCTAATACACAATTCGAAAAGATTCAAAATATGTAGTATAATAAGTTTATTATTATGACATATGTTAAGTGGTTTCTTCCCCCATTCGCACACTAGAAATTAAATCTTGAAGACTTTTTGACAAGCGCACGAAAACGCCATTAAAAAGACGAGACTCGACTCGCAAAATGGGTGGCGGACACATCGACACGAGGAAAATGGAGAAAGATGGAGCCATATCGAATCCGAAGGGATTCGGTCTGTTGCGAATATGTAATTAAATATACGGAGCATGGATTCGGTCGGTTATTTCGACTAATGTTTCCTTATTAACTCGCGGTGATGCTCTGAGCGAACGAAGGACCCACCGCGACGGGCCAACTGCGGACGACCTCTGACGGAAATAAGGTTCGGATGAGTAACCAACGAACAATGCACTAGGTACTAAACTAACTGACAATCACGCCGCTTCTTCGCAGGGGTAAGCAAGGAGAATAGAACGCCGAACCACTCTTCGCAAACAATCTTCCACCTCATACACACCCGCCGATTATTCCAACACCTATCCTAACCTCTTTCTAGTATTAGCCCTTGAGGTAGTATTTTACCCTATATATAAACTATACAAAATTATTATTATTATAATTGATCATGCCTTTTTTTCCTCGGTTTTCCTCTACTCCTATTTACAACTACATTCGTCTCATGAATTTATTTTACATTCGTTTCATAAATTTATTTTCTGTTCTTTCTTCACTCCTTCGATACACATGTCCAAACCATCTCAACACACCTTTCTTAATTTTATCTATAATGCCTTGCATTTTTTCCTTATTTCACCATTCGAACATCTGTCATACATTTATTTGCCACACATTCGCCTGAGAGATCGCAATTCGTCTACTTGAATTATTGAGTTATAAACATCTAACCAACCACCCATTGGAATCAAGTGACGACAATTTGGTTTAGTACCAGGACTCCACTGTACTGTAAGGTACAAGGTATTCTACTGTTATATTACATTTTAACTTTACACTCAAATTTAAAGCATCCATTATTTCCCGTTCATGCTAGAAGGATACTGGTCTATTTAACATAAAGCAACTAACTGCCTGTGCTTTATAGAGGACACCAGACAAGACAATGAACAGATTAAGCATAATTCAATCGTCACGAATATCACGACGAAATTTTCACTGGTGGTCCAGGGTCCGTATCCATCACAGGCAATAACAATCAAAATCAGATACCCGCGAAAGAATGACAAAACATTACATAGCACACAGTGAAGGCAAAGCGCAGGGGTGACCTAAATCAGTGTGGATTTTTCACCTTTTCTCCAACATAGCGACGACAAATAAAAAGATTAATTCTCAGTAAATACGATATCATTTGATGTCAAACAAAATTCAATGTCATATTTTATCAAGTACAGATACTTAAGTTTAATCATTTTTCGTATTAATACCAGTTTATAGTGGTGTAATATTTTATATCAAACAGTTCAATTTGTGTATCACATCAAGTATTTTAAAAGCGATTCGTTAGCAAAATTCAATGTAAGTTGATATATTTTATGCAAACAAATGATAAATTTAATGCAATATTAGTCATTTTGAGGGAATTATGAAAAGTAAAAGTATTTTGAAATAAATTATTGATAACAGGGCGATGACACATTTAAAAAATATATATTTATTAGTTGCCTAGGTAAATTCTAATTGTACAAGGATTTAAAGCATATTCAGTTTATATGACTTATGAAAATTATAGTGGATGTGTTTAGTTAATAATAAATAAATAAGGTTGATCCCTAAAAACAATACAATAGACACAATGGATTCAATTTCTTATATAAATCAAGATTTGTCACATAGTTCATTTATTTGTCTTATTCGTCTTGCCATATTTTCTAAATAAGACACCACTAAATCTGATATGTCCTATTGCCTCGTCAATTTTTGTCAACTCCATACCTTCTTTTGCACATTCTGTTTCCAATTTAAATCTGCATTTCGAAAATACCTCTTCCGCTTTAAGATCAGACAAAACTCTAATTGTGAATGTGATGACACGTCATTCAAGATGTCCCTCATTTAGTGTGGATATGTCCAATTTTAACACACAAATCTTTGACAAGACTTTGATGATAATTAAAATGTTTAAAAATTAATAAAATGGATTATTTGATTATCGTTTGGCATAGCCCTGGACGGGACATTATCGGCAGTACGAGACATTAATCCCAAATGGTCGGCGATGTAATCTGGCCTCCGCGATACCGCGCCACCCACGCCACGAGCTACCGTCTTCCGTACTTCATGCTCTGGTACTCCACACTCTACACTCCACACTCCGCCGTGGACCGCGACCAGAGCTTGGATATTTATTGTTTTATTGCCGCAATATCGATATAGGTAAATACCTATATCGATATTTATTTAATTATAAAAATTATCTCATCGCGGCGATGCCAAGTAAATTGGCATCGCCGCGATGAGATAATTTTTATAGAGGACGGTCGTAATAAAAGAAAGAAACGACAACAGAACACGACCTTTATCATACAAATGATTCATCAGTAGTAAATTCTTTACAGTAAAACCTCGATATAACGGACTAATTTGGGGGAGCGGGTGTCCGTTAAAGCTGTTACACAAAATAGGTTAAAATAAACCAAAATATGATTACGCAAACAAAATTATGTTCATTGTCTTCGGACACTCATCGTGAAGTGACGTTGCTATTTGATATCGACGCGCTTGCTTTCGGTAATCCTGCTGTAAATTTTTATAATTTTATTTTTATTTTGTTTGTAAATAAAAATAAGACTCGATGGTAGCAGAAACATCCTCTCACTGGAAGACTGCCAAATAAAAAAAATTAATTCAATTTAAAAAAAAGGAATGAAGTTTTGTTTGCACTATTGAAGTTTTGAGACATAATTTGTGATTATCATGACTGTTACTTTTTTTACATGTATAATATTAATACGTTTAAAAAAATTACATTTCACCGAATTTTTGTCAGTCAACTCCATTTTAACAATAAAATACAACTTAGTAGACTCAAAAAATTAGTGTTTGATTTAACATTAAAAACATAAATTAAAATGAAGGTCTACAAATTAAACGCCAAATCTATAAATATAAATATCCAAAGTCCGTTATATCGAGGTCTTACTGTAATATATCAGATACGGAGGTTATTCTGAGTCCGAAATCGCCGGCAATTAATAAGCGATCATTACGGACGGGAAAAGGGGTAACAATGGCCGGTCGGTAAATTCAATTAGCCGACTAAATCACCGAAGGAACGGACGCCCGCGGCGAGGATGTGATCTCGGGGCTTCTACGGAGGCAAAAAAATGCGGACACCGACTCGGCAAGGAAAGCCTTGCGTTTCCCATATTACTATATATGGCGCCCGGGGCCAACGTTCATAATGCGCAATTAATTAATTAGCCCTACGCGGGTGGGCAGCCCTGCTGACTGCCGAGCCGAGTGCAGTCTGGCGACAGGGCTCAGGGCAGACTGCTCATAGAAAATCTAAACTAACTGACTAACCATCACGCCGTTTCCCCACAGGGGTGTGCAAAGTAAATAAACGCCTGTCTTTCCAAACATTCTTCGCCTCTTCCACACACTAATACATCTTCTCATACATACCGGCCACTTTCAAGTATTCGATACACCTGATCGTGCCAAGTTTTCGTCGCTCTTCCCCTTGTTCTATTTCCAACTACACTCGCTTTACCGCAAAATTTGTTTTACCGTTCTTTCCTCACTCATTCGTTCCACAAAGTCCAAACCATCTCGACGCACCTATCTTTATTTTAATGATAATGCTTATCTTAGCCTTGCATTATTTCTTATTTCACAATTCAAACATAGATTTCAATGTTCAAAATCTATTAGTATTGTACATATTATTTTGCAAAAATACATTGCCACTTGAGTCACGTTACGAAGACTAAGCCACGATAATCAAATAAATATTTGCTTACCATAAATAAAACCTTATCGTGAATATATCTCAGACTATCACCGAATAAACATATCATAGATACCATTCAAAATAATTAGATATTGATAGAAATTTTCCAAAGTATTGGCTACGGTAGCTATGAAATAGAAAATAAATCAAGTAGATGCGACCAACCCTAATCTAAATGGAAGCATTAAGGTTTCATTTGAACCCTAAAACCTTTTTTTAAAACCTCAGAAATGAATGTTATTTGAATTTTAATGTGGGACTATTAGGGTCACGGATGAATCAAAGTGTATGCGCACAAATAATGGTCATACTAAGCTGATCCCCTTGGATTTTGAAGGAATGTTAACAGCGCGTTGATAGATATTACATTTAAAAAAAAAACTCATATCGCAACAAAGTAAAATGCCACCCACCGCTTTACAAAACAATTTCCGTAGGTATGGTATAATTAAGATTTAAACATTCGGAAGACATGGCAATAGTTAGGAGAAATAATTTGTTTAAAAATAATTCAATAATACCCTGGACTAGTACCTGAAGCGGAGGGCTGATCACCTTTCCTTCATGTGTTCACGATCGAGATAATACTGCGTTTATATTACACAGTGCCCTATGCACCATTGGGGTGCAGATAAGGGTTTGAAAAAAAAATGAAAAAAAGTTTGATATCTTTCAATCAATCAAATCAAATTCGTCTGAATTCATTAATTCATTCATTCAAACCCTTACCTGCACCCGATGGTGCATAGGGCACTGCATCATATAAACGCAGTTTTATCTTGATCGTTAACACGTGAAGGAAAGGTGATCAGCGCTCCGCTTCAGTTACTAGTCCAGGATAATTTTGATTAAATATTAGAGTGAAAAAAATACTACATCGAACCCGAGACCTCCAGTACGGTAGCTGAGCGTGATGACCATTAATCTAATGACTAAGGAGGCGGACAATATTCATTCAGTTGGGATAATTGACTTTTCAAATAGACTGAAATATCTGGTATTATTTAGATGCCTTCAGAGAAGTCACAAAGCGTGCCTTAAATATTGCGGTTAAATGTCGAATAACGGTAGGTACCCCTATCTGACATGTATTGTATGGTGCCATAGCAATTCTCCGGTGGCATCAAGTTCCTTACATTGTATTAACTCCATGTTATTCACACAGTAAAAGCAGATGCATCCCTTGTGCGTTATTGTGGAGCTAATTGGTTTCTTACCTCCCCCATTCGGAAGCTTTCTACCGTAAAAGCCAATCATACGAATTACGTTTGAAACGGAAAATGCAGTCGAATTATTTACCAGATAAAACTATAACGATCGCTTATATGATAAAAAGAAATTCAATTCCTGTTTTACGGGGGGGGGGGGGGGATGTATTATGGATATGCTTATTAGTTTCACCTGCACGAATGTGTGTTTGCATGAATAGATTTGTACTGTGGGACCACCCCGAGCGGATGTCGCACCATCCTGAAAAACGAGATTTTTTCATCCAATAACGTGGCTCCGAGCAAAAACACGTCACACCTCCTTAGTGAGAACGTAGATACCTCCAACTTTTCTACATGGAGTGTGTATTTTGCCCAGTTCGTCCGTTTCGCCGTGTGTAGCCCAATATCCAGGGAGAGACAGGACAGAGAAAGGAAGAGAATTATGGGATGCGCGAGGGTAAGAGAGAGAAGGGTGGTCCACTGCGGGTGGCCCAAACGGCAATATTCACTCAGGATTTAGGAGATATACCAGGAGTTGATTTCCACACACACATACGGACATTTAACATTTTATAAATACCTACTCACCGGGCGACCAACAGTCTCTGCATGTCGACTCTATAAACATGTGTTTCGATCTGTCAAAGGCACTACCTGTCAACTATAAGACAGGATGAGATATATATCTTCCGAATATGCATACTGGAAATGGAGGCAAAGTTCAATATATTCACATGAATTTATTTAAATGAATGTAAATGTATTGAAATCTGGAGTGAGTCCATGACACATTCGTGGTGATAATAATGTATAAATACCCATTCTAATCCCATCTTCCCTGTGTGTGCGTGTGGGAGTGCGTGTGTGTGTCCGTGAGGGTGTGGGTCCTATCAACTGGTGACGAGTCATAGGACCTTGGAACCAACCAACAGACAATGGAGTGTATCATGCCCTGGACTATTAATATTCCATATTCCTTCTCTCTCCTTCTCATGTACTCATCCCTCTATCCTTATAAAAAACGAACACACACACTCTAATATTATTCTACTATTTTGACATGCGTCAAGTGGCAGAAATTATAAAAATTAACGTGTGGGGTCCGGGACGGTTCATAATATGAGTAAATAAATATTTAAAAAATAATAATAATTAAAGGTACCTTACAATTATTTCATCAGGTAGATTTTGTCCGCCTCCATAGTGTAATAGTCAGCACGCTCGGCTACCATTCTGGAGGTCCCGGGTTCGATTCCCAGGGGGGGTCAAATAAACATAAGCGATTTTTTAACTCTAATATTTATCCAACATTACGCTGGATTAGTACCTGAAGCGGAGGGCTGATCACCTTTCCTTCATGTGTAAACGATCGAGATAACGCTATGTTTAAATAATGCAGTGTCCTACGCACCATTGGGGTGCGGATAATGGTTTGAAGAGGATGATTTTCAAGACAGGAATCGAACCCGTGACTCCAATTTTAATGTAACAACAACAACTGAAATTAGTTTCGCAATAAATTTCGCCATAATTAAAGTCGATATCCAAATACCTTACAATAATAGTTGATATCCAAGTACATTACGATATCATAAATATGACAAAATAAAGGTGTTTTTAAATATCGTAAAGTGAGAAGAGCCGCCGTGTGGATTTCCGTTTCGCTTTATTTTGAAATATTATCGGAAAGGGTGAATATTGAACGAGCAAGGGAAAAGAAAATGAATAAGCCCAATGAAACGGGCAAGGGAGGAAAATAAATAAGCTGTCTGGAACGAACAACGAAGTTGAACTGTGGCGCTTATCGAAGAAAGGAGTGGGAAATCTGTACACCGTACTCGAATCGTGATGGAAAAGTTGCTTTGAAGTTACAATTCAAACGAAAGCGGAAGATCATTACAATATTAGAAATACATTCACTCCCGAGGCACTAAATACTGACTCTCTCCTCTACTTTTCTATGTACTCGTTCAATTCATTTTGCATTCATAACCTTTCCTGTGATCTCTTAAAATTATCATGACATAAATATCGGTATCTCATGTATTTTATGCTAAGTCTAAGGTAAGAATTATCGATACAATTAAGGAAGGTGTGTTGAGATGATTTGGACACGTGGAAAGAATGAGTGAGGAAAGAACGGTAATACAAATTTAAAAGGCGAATGTAGTTGGAAATGGGAGGAAATCAAATGGTTTTAATTTAAGTTTCACTTCGTAAATACCACTATTTCTTAAAAATCTATTACGACACGTGTTTTGATGCATTCCGCATAATTTTAATACTCATCGCATCGAAACACGTGGCACAAAAGTTTTTATGAAACATGGTATTTACTTAGCAAAACTTAAATAAAAAATGGACAGATTTAACTACAAAGTGACAAAGTGAATGTTCTTCGTGAAAAATTCTATAAAAGTTAAATAAAATTAGAATAGAAATAGGTATATTTTCTTGCTTACTTACTCATACTGGGCGATAAAAAATGTAAAGGTGTAAAGTGTAAAGCAAATCTGTGTTGTTTTGACGTTTATTATTAGCTTCAATTCAGGTCTACATGAGACACTGCTGTCTTTACGTACAACGCACAATAGTGTTCCGTAAGCCCTGGAATGACAATTATTGACAAAAGCCGAGAACGGAATATTCGCGCAGCTAGCGGCAGGCACGACCATTTGTCAATATTTGGACAAACACAATGTATTGACACCGTCCATTGTCAACACAATAGTTCCCCGTGTACTGCGGTCAGGTAAACTGCTATTACAAGCCGCGGGCAGCCACTCTTCACAAGAACAGGGTGTGTTTACTAGCAGTTTTAAAATTTAAATTATATTGCCAAAGACGTCTTTGCTAAATTCGGTAAAATTTTCCACACTGACATGATTCGTTACAAAACATTAGTCAGATACTTATCTAGGTAATTTATGATGGATAACATACACTTAAAACGTGAAAATTACACATCTAAATTTCTAGAAAAATGCATTCGTTATCTTATCTTTTGTACCTACTATTAAAATAAAATAAATATAAAAATCTACGCAACATGGTTTCCCTAACTTCATCGTGGGTGGCAACTCAATATTATTTCACAAAAATCGACAGAAATCGCAAGGGAATCAGTTTGAAAACGAATACCCGGAGAGGGACTGTACTAATCCACGGGGATTCTATTGTAGGGTGTCAAAATAAAGGTTATTTTCTTTTTAGACGGTTTACTAAAATCATGGCATAGAAAAGATTTTCAAAACATACGTTCGCGAATATCAAAAATAAGTTCGCACTGGATTACAAAACGTAATGTGCAATATTCAACAAGTCCGCAATCAGCTACGGAATCTGTTGTGTAAGATTATGCTTTCACTCGAAACCGCTAAGGTTAAAACGTTGACGGCGAAATGTCGGCTCGTCGCGAAAGTGCGAATGTTCCAGCAATTTTTTTTTTTAAACTTAATGTACAGAAAAGAAATAAGTACATTGGCGGGCCTTATTGCTAAAAAGCAATATGTATCTTCCAAAAACAGACTAGTGATATTGATCAAAACGTTTGATACCATATATGGCTGTTTGCAATCAGAGAGTAGATAGTACTTGAACATTTAAAATATCATAATTTACAAATTGATGATAATGAGGAAGCCAAAGAAAAAGGGTTTAGGGAAGGAGGTAGTGGGAAAAACTAAGGGAGGAGGTTTGATGGACAGTTATGAATCTAATGATAAAAAGTAATGTCTCAGGCGTTTCTTAAAAGTTATTAGAGAAGGTACATTTTTTACAAGGAGAGGTAATTAGCGGTCAGAGGGAGCGATGGAGGAACGCGTGCCGCCGCAGCGAGGCCCGCGCGAGCGCAGCAGTCGGAATGGAGAGCCGTCGAGGAGAAACTAGGAAACGGCCCGTCGAAAAGTGAAACTAGGTACAATATAAGAAAGGAGAGCGCGTTACCGAACCCGGCCGCGGCGGTACTCCGGTGGAGAAATTGTCTTTTTCAAACTACGAAACGCGAGAGAGCTGGATGTTGTGACATAACGCGGCCGTCGACTCTCGCAACGGATAATAGGCACTCTAAACAGAATGAAATCATCTGGTACAGTGTACGGCGCGCCGCCCGACCGCCGACTGCCGCCCACTCGCAGAAGAGTGTTGCATTGCGACATTACCGCTACTTCACTTGTGTGAACTATGAATCTCGGAGCCTACACGTTAACTTACTTTCCATTCCGTACTTTTCGTCATACAGATGTTGCAGTTTCGAAATAAGGAAATACGTTCCGATTTTGCACCGAACACACCGTTTTCGGATGACGCGTTTTACTTACATTCAAATATAATTTACAAATAAACAGTAGAATTTACTTACATAAGGACGGGCGTACGAAACGAAGTACGTATGTCGAAACGAACGCCAGAGAAATATAACTACCTCTCGTCCCTAGGACACTAGGACTAGTCACTAGGTACTAGACGCTCGTACTAGTAGCGCCACGAAGAGACCTATCACGAGTAGAAAGCTGAAGGTGGTATGTTGCCGTAATACGATTGTTTTACAATACGATGTCGACCTCAAAACCGATTCATAAATACATTAATGGAAAATGCATGCGCAATAAAAATATAAGGTCAAATGTGTGTGAGGCGGCGACACTCAATCCCAGCCTGAGCGAATTGTCTTTCACACCAACTGAAAGTGCTTAAATTCATAAGCGAAACAACTTTTAAGCACGCGATCTAAAATTAAAAATTGTTTTTACACATTAGTACTTGTCAAAATTATTCCATATACGATATCGAACGAAACAGCCTTGGCAGGTATGAAATAATGTATTAAATTATTTTTTGACATCTCAGCATAGATGAAGAAAAATATGGAAGCCTTTACGGGGCTTACAACCGTCATAGGCTGGTTTAAGTGATCACTTTACGCACGTGTAACATTCACCAATTTTACCCATGGTTGAAAAACAAACTACTCAAATACTCGAAACTTCTAGATATATTGATCAAACTCGAAACACAGTGTATGAGAGTCGCTAGAGACATCTATGGTGGGATAACAAAAAATGTTATAAATAACTCCTAATTAGAGATAATCCAGATTTGTGAGCAAGTATTTGGACACACTCAAAATGTTATACATTAGTACTTGTCAAAAATAATTCCATATACGATATCGGCAGAACAAAATAGTATTGGCAGGTACGAAATAATGTATTAGTGACCATTAACATATGACCGATCCAAAGATGAAACACAAATTTGATGAATGCATGTTGAAAGTGACACGCGGAGAGGGGAAAGGAAGGGGGGAAAGACAGCTGGCTGTGTATTCAGAAAATGAACGAATAACGTAAGAGTTACAATAACGTTAATGTATAATATTATGATGACTGATGACATAAGAGAGAAAAGTGAAATTCTCCATAGAGTAGTATGTCTGCTTTCGCGGGTAATGCAAGCAACGAAAGTCGCGGTTCTAATGAATGCACTTTATATAATATGTGTACAAATCATGTGGGAAATAAAATTACTTATACGCGAAAAACAAATGTTAACGAAAAATTAAGAATACTTATGTATTATTCATTATATCAGACACTGGATTATTCACCCTACGGATGAAAACCTATGTCCCAACGGAGTAAACTAAATAAATACTTCACCAATTTTTCAACTGATGGCGCTACAATCACCCATATTTCCAAATATATCGAAAGGTTCTGAGACCATTGCATATATACAGGTTTAAATAATTATGTAATACGTTCAATAATTGGCAGAATGGTGAAGGTTACACAAGTGTAAAAAGTGATCGCTTGAGCTAGCCAAATGCCGGGTCGTAAGCCCTGGAATGCTCAGACTTCCATCTTCTTTCATATAAGTCGGATCAACAGGACAACTGACACCTTAGCGCTTCTTACGAGTAGAACAAACTCTAAACAGAGTTCCTATACTTATCGTTCATATAAATTGGTTGACGATGAATATGGGGATTATGATATGTTCTACTCGTCATTGTCAGTGCTGAGATCGCCTACATTTTAACTCGACATTGTATCGTGGTATGTCCCTAGTTCCAACAAATTTGTTTTTTACTTAAATTTTGATCTTTCCCTTTTCCCCCTTTCCTCCCTCCCGTCCCTCTTCCAGGCATTTTCACAAATTTACAAATGTGGAGTTTTGTAACTGGAATAGTACAAGTACTTATTTTTCGCTCTTGTTTGTTTGTATATTAGGTTAAAATGGTTAAAAACAATATAAAATGTATTAAAAAAGAACTCCACCGACAAGACACACAAGGTGGCTTGGTGGGTCTTTGCAAAATATTTTTTTTCAAATATGTTTAAATTTGTGATGTAAATAAATGTATACAATTTATGTTAATAAAAATAAAAAACAAAAATAAAAAACTTATTTTGTGTAACTCATTTATGTGAATGACTCGATTAATGGAACTATTCTGTAAAATTCACAAATAAAAATTTAAAAAATAAAGAGGAACGTTAGATATTTCACGTCAAGCTGAGATCCCCATCCAAGTATCCACCCTTCGTTCTGAACCAAATTCTAGAATTGCGGTCATAATTTCTAAAAATGATAAAGCTAAACGCATTTAAACCGTGAATTTTTGTATGAATTGTTATTATTATTTTCTATTATTGTTATGTTTGTAAATAAAAAATAATACTCAACACTGGCAGAAACATCCTTTCACTGGGTGACTGCTAAATAAAAATAAATAAATAAAATTCAGCTACCAAGAAAATTCAAGAGGCAGTTCAAAGTACTTTACGAAGACTATTCTTTGCTTTATTAATTTCTTAGGTATTCAAGATCATTATTGTTATTCATGGACAACGATGAAGCTGGGCTGGACGGGAGGTGGGGGTGGGGGGTGGACGGAGGGGAGCGGTATGGTATAAGAACTGCAGGCTACAAGCAGTATGGTGAAGTGAGTATGTACTGGAGTAGTGAGAGTTGCGCAATACGACAGAAGAAAGTCTCGCTCCGGCCATTGAGTAATGGGCGATCAAATTACGTTATCGCATTTTAGTGCTGTAGGCCCGACTTATTGTTGAACAATTACTATCGATACTACGAAATTCCAATAAATCACCAAGTTCTTGAACACACAAGCAATCATAATTATCACTAGGAAGAAAAAATCAATAAATTAATACGAACTTTAAAACGCTCGTCTTCATTCGATTTCAGTGGGAGGTTGGGTAGATATTTATGACTCAATAATCCAAGTAGACCGAATGCAGTCTAAATGCGATCTCTCAGATAAATGTGCGGCAAAACGATGTACGGCAGATGTTCGAATAGTGAAATTATAGAAAAATACATGGCTAAGGCTAAGGATAAGCATTATCGATATAATTTTAAAAAGTGCGCCCAGATGGTTTGGACTTGTTAAACGAATAAGTGAGGGAAGAACGGTGAGACAAATTTATAAGGCGTATGTAGTTGGAAATAGGAGCAGAGAAAGACCGAGGAAAATTTGACATGATCAAGTGTGTCAAATACTTGAAAGCGGTTAAGTCAGTAGTCGGAATAATCGACGGGTATGTATGAGAAGATGCATGAATGTGGAATAGGCGAAGAATGCTTGCAATGTGAGATGTAAAGAACATCTCACCAATAGATGTCTCTAGTGAAGTTCTAGTGATTCAAGAACAAGGTTTCTAAATTGGTTCATATATATAGAACTTCCAAGAATTTGAGTAGTGTGGTTGTCAATAATGGGTAGAATTGGTGAATGTTACACGTGTGTAAAGTGATCACTTAAACCAGCCTATGACGGTCGTCAGCCCCGTAAATGCCCAGACTTCCATATTCTTCTTCATCTTTGATGAGATGTCAAAAAATAATATGAAAATAACTCCTGTAATTGGAGATAATCCAGATTTTGTGAACAAGTATTTGGACACACTCAAAATGTTGTAATTAAACTCTGCTAGGAATTCGATTGACCGCTTTCATATGTGTCTACGCCACAAGACAAGTTATTCTACGAATTCTTAATGTAACCCATATTATCTACAATACTTCTGTGAGATTTTAAAGAGAAACTATGTAAATAATTACGCTAGATAAATATCACTGAATCAATAATACACGTATAATCTAAACTACGGAATGTAAATGGGTCATCCTTAATTCATTATTTATCCTCAACTTACATAACTACGTTTGCGAATTATTAAGTTACTCCGCGTGATGTACTTATGTTTAAACAATATACATAATGATAACTGAAGATGTTTGATGTTCTCGAGTCGAGATGTAAAATAAATGTTATGCACATATCGCGCAATCCTTTCAAGAACGTCATAAATCAAAAATCGTCAATTTTCAGTTTCGCATGTTTTCGGAATGCCCAAAAAATGTACTATATCCTAGAAAAAGAGGTATATTTTTAACTTAATAATTATCCGCTACATTATTCCCACGCGAATAATTGAGTAGTAATTTGTATGCAGATGTTACTAAAAGCGTGATGAATTAAAAACAGAAATATGCACTTTAAGAAATTGAAGTTGTTTCAACATTATCCGAACATAATGCTGATCGGCTTTTTTCGTACTGTTCCAGAAATTATAGGTTGGATTGAAACATGAAGGGTGGAAATGTGGGGTAGGGTAAACTAAACTATGTCGGTTATATATCGCTAATTTCGTGATAGTTTTCATTTTCGTTAAGACACAGATCACAAAAATTGGTTTGTTTTTAAATGAGTAACAAACTCAGCATCTGATATGTTACATTATATGGAATATATATTATATAATATTTTCATTAATTGATTCGCCAGTATTGAACATATATTCGAGTGTTTGATAGCAAAATTGAAATAACCGTCGAAACCATCGTCCATGCGTGGTGTTTTTACACAATTATATTTTCTAAATTATTTAAAATATTATAACATAACACTATGGGAAAAGTTCATTTAAGTTTTAGAGTTAATAATTTGTTTTGAATCGTACGCTCATTTGTATCAATTTTAAGCACGAAGAGTAAAATATATATTTTTTTAAATATATCATGGAGTTAAGAATATTTTTAATGCAGAAATCTCATTATCAGAAATCAAAGTTGAGGAAATTAGATATTTTTTAATCACTTCCTTTTCACGCATTCCTCATTTACAGAAATTTATGGATGTTGGCGGGTACCATTCATTGAAATAAGTTAAGAAAAAACTAAATTACTTATATGTAAGTATATAGTATATGTATATATTTTGCCTCTTAATTTTATTGCAATCACTACAATGTGTATATTTATATTGCGTGTGTATTGTATGTATTGTTGTATATATTTTACATATGGTATTCGAATAGCACAAGTGTCGAAATTTGACTAAAAATAGTACCCAAATAATAGCGAAAAATGTCTCGAAGCTGCCAATATTCAAGGTATTACAAAAAAAAAACACAAGTAAAAGGTTGTCGTTTCTTTTACATCTGACATCAACCTTGGTGTTCCGTGTTACTAGCCGTGTACTGTGTACCATGTACCTTGTACTTGGGTACAGGCACACAATATAGGTACGTTCAATAATAATGGAGGAATGAGACTTACGACTAATCGTTTGTTCGTTTGGCATTGTTTTTCATCTTATTCTATACTACCGAATTAATTTATGTATTTCGTGATAGCTGTTTCGCCTTGCGACGGCATCGTCAAACTGCGTAGGATGCGCTCTTTGCACCCGTCATTTTAGCTATCAACATAACACAATGGCATGCTGATTAATTGAGTGTCCATCAATGTGGTGATTTGGCGCGAATTTACGTTAATACTACAGTCGAAAATAAACACAAATTGAAAAACCTAAACGAAGACAATTTTAATTAAGACGGGTGCCTATCTACAAAGAAAGCACAATAAAAAAAATTAATGCAACGCGCAAAACTGTTAATCTGCAAACAGGAAGTGTTGATATCCGTTATGCAGAACATATCCATATCCTATAAAAATGGCACATTTGATTCACAGTTTGCTAATCACGTCGTAGAAAATAAACATAAAATCTTTGTAGGTACCATACATAATTATCGAATACCTTTTTATATTGAAAAATATGGTTATAGATAACACGCGTTTAATGATTTCTGTCGAACAAATTCTACTAAGACGATATATTAAAATTGGCATATATTGTTACACCAATGTCGAAAAAGATGGTAATAGATAACACGCGTTTAATGATTTCAGTCGAACAAATTCTACTAAGACGATATATTAAAATTGGCATATATTGTTACACCAATGTCGAAAAAGGTGGTAATAGATAACACGCGTTTAATGATTTCTGTCGAACAATATCTACTAAGACGATATATTAAAATTGGCATATATTGTTACACCAATGTCGAAAAAGGTGGTAATAGATAACACGCGTTTAATGATTTCTGTCGAACAAATTCTACTAAGACGATATATTTAAATTGGCATATATTGTTACACCAATGTCATAGTATTGTGATGAACACATTTAAACACCTAAATCCTACAGTTGATGAGCGAGCTATGACAGATCGTGCATAGTACTCGCATAATCGGGCGATTCCGATGAATTTAATTGGCCGATAATGGCTCATCTTGGCCATGCTCGGCGTACATTTCCGTCTTCCCACCGCACTGGCGTACTCCGTACGCGATACGTGACGCTCTACGCTATAGCGGCGGAGGAAGGTCACACTGCGCCAACTTGAGAACTTGGACTGTGGTCAGAGTTGCAAGGCGAACTCAAATGTAAAGGTCCGCTGTATGATAGCATCGAGAATACGAGATACCGTCGGATTGATCGTTAACATTGTTTACGGCCCAGCATTCGTCATTCGCTTGTCTGCTCACGCCCGATTTATTTTAAGAATGTATACTTATTGGATATTTTTTTGTTTTACTTAGAATATTTACAGATTTTTTGAAACTCCTTTCTTTCAATTTTTTTTTCAAAACTATATAATTGTTAAGAAGAAAAACGGTAAAACAAATTTATGAGGCGAATGTAATTGGAAAAAGGAGCAGAGGAAGACCGAGAAAAACTTGGCACGATCAGGTATGCCAAATACTTGAAAGCGGTCAGGTTAGGAGTCGAAACAATCGGCGGGTGTGTATGAGGAGATGCATGAACGTGGAAGAGGCGAGTAATGTTTGCAAAAACAGAATGGTGTGACGTTCTATTCTCTCTGCCTACCCCTGAGGGGAAGCGGCGTGATGGTTAGTTAGTTTTTTTTTAACTTATTTTTTCAATGCAAAAACGGTGTTTTAAGCAAAAATTCAATTACGTAAAATGTTACCTGGACTTACAGAAAACTAAGTTGCGACTTGACGAATGCTGGGCCTTAATCCGATCAGACGTGTATGATATATGGTAACCGTAATATAACGTATGCTGTATAGGAAGGTACAATACGTCGTCACGTCAATGCTATCGAGCTCGGTTCTGATCGAATCAAGAACGTAGTAAATGAACGAACAAATGCGGAAATGTTGCATCTCATTACTGTGTAGCTACAACCATTGACGAGAACATTGTCGCTCCTTCTGAGGAGTGAATAAACAGTATACATAATACACGCATCATAGTCCGCGGGCGGTAGCTCTGTCACTGTTGCACGGTACTGCATCTTGTTCTATCGCTCATTGATTGTTACATTTATCTCTTTCTTTCGATACGGCCGTCCCTCCCGTGCGGCTAGCGCACCTCGCGAATTAACCTTGCCGCGATTAACGAATTACCGCTCACGCTCGCTATAGTGTGTAGTGGCGCTGCTAATTGCGGTTCTCTGGCTTCGCTCGTCCTAACATTTCTCGATATTGGCACGCGGATCTAATTTCGGAACCGAGAAGCCGATCTAGAATTCCGATAGGTCGAAGATGAGCAATGGCGTGAAACGTCATCCACTCCAGCGGCGGATTCCGGAAAGGCCATACGCAACTATGCGAAACAATAGGTTCGAAATATTAACGTCTACTGCGGAACAAAGTATGGTGAACCAATCATAAATGGCATTGTCAAGGGTCCTTGAACAATTTAAATATGTATAAAAATAAAAACAGAAAAAAAATGCGCTATGTGTAAATTCAAAGATTGCGATCTTGAGATAACCTCCAAACACTATCATACGCTAAATTTTTCTAAAAAATATACGAATACACAACGTCGTGTTTGTACAAATAATATTAAATCTAATATTTATTCAAGGATAACTAGATAGCAAATGAGTCGATCATTAACAGATAAAAAAAAAACGTACAATTCAAACAAATAAATATCGAGACGAACGGAAGGTGTATGATATAATCGTACCAAGTGAGTACAACATGTTCATAGTTGATATAATATAATCAAATCGATAAAACTAACTCGCAAATACATAAATTAAAACATCGATAGAGTAAAACGACTTGAAACAAACAGTACAATGAAAAAAATTGATACGTGAATCGAAGGTGATTCAATAAATTATACAAGAATATTGTACTTCATTTTGGGTATGCGACAAACATGATCACACCACGGTAGTAATCTGTGGCAAACAGCGAACCGTCTCATTGAATAGTGACAGGTGACGTCTTGGGATGATTTGATATCTCATTTCCTCGTGGGACAGTGCCGATTGGCGATCGCTGAGTGTACAGTTTACAACGTAGACGCATTTTGACTACGCTAGAAACATGATCACACCACGGTAGTAATATGTAGCAAATAGAAGTCTCATTGAACGCTGACGACAGGCGACGTCTCGGGACGATTTGATATCGCACTTCCTCGTGGGGCAGCGCCGATTGGCGACCGCTGAGCGTACGGTTTGCGGCGCACACGGCACACGGCACACGGCCCAAGGTGGCCGTGACGTACTTCGCCTTCACGAGTCCGTAAAGGTTAATTTAAAAGTTTGCTCTCGCGATTGTTAGCTTTTGTTTGTCAATGGAGGCTTTCATGGTCGAGCGCCGCGTTACTTCTGGTATCACGTGACGCGAGACTTAACTTTCTTACTTTAACTCGATGGTTACTTTATTTAACCTCACAAATACTGGTTACAATCACTCTAAAACGCGGAGTTAAATTTTAAAAGTTAGTCAGAGTCAAAAGTGCACTTAAATATTTCGTTGACTGACTTTTTTCAACCTGTGCACGAATTCTAGTTTTACAATTATGTATTAGGTTGTTGATAAACTGGGTTTATTAAAAGATTTTGCGCAATGCAGTATCCTTCTAAAAATAAAGATAATGATGTTATTCTTTCGATGATATACAATTTAAGATATGTAAGTCTGAAATTAAGTAAAAAATATTTTTTTAAAAAAAGGACAACGTAAGTTTTGGTCATAAAAGTATGTACTTTTGAGAGAGCGATGGTAGTTATGCAGTGAAGACATGGTTTTTAAAAATCCTTTCCGCTAATTTGTACTTAATTTTTTTTACCAAGAACTTGCAGGTTTTAGCTGTTATTAGTGAGAAGATTAGTGCTGCCACTAAGCAACTCTAGAGCAAAAAAATATTTTTTTTTATACCCAAAGCAAAACAAACAAAAAAACAACCAAAAAATACAGTCGTCAAGATTCTGTCAACCTCAAAATCATACACCAAGGCCTGATCGCATACAAAACCGATACTATGTATGATCTTGAAGAAAATCAAGGATGTTATCAAATTATGGGAAAGTTGCAGTTACTATTTTTTGTAACTAGTAACAGAACTGAGAATTCGAAATAAAGATTTATAGAGATTTGATTGTCATAATATGTTTCCTTGTAAATCGAAGTTTTATTAAATGTAAAAAAAATGTAGGCCGAGTTACTATAAAAAAAATCATCATAGCCGTCAAAAAATAATAGTCAACACAAAATGGATAACATATCGCTCACTCCTTTCAAGAACGTCATAAATCAAAAAACTTGATTTTTCAGGAGAACGTTTTTAAAGTTCAAACATAAAATACAATGTATTAAAAATAAATATCAAGCAACTTATTCAACTTTTTACTGTGCAACAGATCTTTTTAGATAAAACCTGAATATTTTTTCTCCATTAGAAAAATATTTAGTATATTTAAAAAAATAATTAAACAATACCTTTTCTTCAAAATGCAAAAACAACACTTTCTGCCCTGTAGCGGGTAAGTATTAAGTTAAAAATATGCCTCTTTTGCTGGGATAAAGTACATTTTCTGGGCATTACGAAAACATGCACAACTCAA
This sequence comes from Brachycentrus maculatus, assembly GCF_059751285.1. Lineage (NCBI taxonomy): Eukaryota > Metazoa > Arthropoda > Insecta > Trichoptera > Brachycentridae > Brachycentrus > Brachycentrus maculatus. Next base: position 424,528 of record NW_028281186.1, on the reverse strand, counting down.
AATTGACAATTTTTGATTTATGACGTTCTTGAAAGGAGTGAGCGAATATGAAATGAGTCCACGTGCGAAAAACACAAAATAATTTACTAACAACTGAAAATATAAAACACTTACAGCTTTAATCTTAATACAAAGATTTTCTGTCGAGAAATACGCGTTATATATAATATATATTATCACATACTTAATGATATCATTCATTAACCTTATCCTGCTCTCTAAATAATGCACTGACGCATTTTATGATATTGACATCACATACAGGTAAATGGGAACTACATAGATAAATGGGCCTTTTGCTTTGAATATACTCGTCAGCAATACGATCAGCAATTGTAGGGAACTATTTATGAAAATAATTGTAAGCATACGATTATTAGGTTACTTAATAACACACACTCAAGGTGACTATAATTATTTATTTATATATAATATATACCTACTTATTATTGGTACAGTGATGTTACTTCCTGTTAAACAATGGTATACAGTAGAATACTACTTAGTGACATAATGGCGATGTATTTTTTTTTATTACCTTGAAAGGTTTCTGTTCGAGATTACAGAAATTTTAATATAATTTCACATTCCACAAACGGTCGAGGCCTGATAAAACCGAAGATAACTCATAGCCACAAAATTTTGACAAGTACCTAACTAAAACATATCGACTCATGGTCACATCGCGGTCGAGGTGAAAAACTTAATTTTTTTATAACCGCGTAAATAAGTAAATTTAAGATTTCAAACCCATCGATGTAATTTTAAAAAAATGTTTAAATCACTAGAATTTCGATATTGACAACATAAAAATATACGCAGATGTACTAGCAGGTACTGGCACAGTCGAAACACTAATTTTGACATTTGAATCACTCGCAGTGGAAATTTGAAATAAAAACATCACTCACATGCGTAAACCGCCTCGTCCGTTGGCAAGTCGACTCAATTTCACCTGCCTGATAAATTCGGCGCTTTCGCGCACCACATTATTCATTCGACAATCGCGGGTCGACTGGCTATCGGTGGAAAACGGATCGACTGCGGCGGAGAGTCGCGCGTCCACCACACTCGACGGCTACGTGGAAATGAATTTTAATACACGAGTGTTTTATTGCTCGCCCACAGTACCTACTGATCCGCGTCGCGACGCGCGGCCCGCGGAATGGGACGTGTCTGGCCACCGAGTAGCCGGGGAAGTGCATCGCCTCCGCGCCGACTGCTGCAACCTGACTATTGAAACTGCCTTTTTACTAATTGCCGGAGTATTCTGTCAGCGCGCGGAGTCTCGCTGAGGTACCGGCGAATGAGATCGCTAGATGAATTGCGACAGTGGCGTTGCGTCACCTGTGTCGAGTGTGCAGTGCGTGGAGTTTGGAGAGTAGAGAGCTGCTGCGTGTGGAAAATGTAATACTTAGTAAATGCTTAAACTTGAGATGAAACATCTATGAATTTTTTATGTAGAAAGATCCCAGGACTTCCCAGAGCTACCAATGTTCACCACTTGTCTATCATTGAACATCTATATTGGATTAATTTTTGAAACGTGTATATACGCAATGGTGATGGGTTCCTTACACATGCTAGTTCTTAGTTCATAGACTTGGAAGAATGGGTGATTGTAGCGCCATCAGTTGATAAATTTGCGAAGATACATAGCTTACTCCGTTTATTCAATGTTTAACTACTGATGTTTGATAACGGTCAGAATGGCGAACGTTAAACAAGTGTATAAGTGATCACTTGAGCCAGCCCAATGCCAGATTGTAATCCCTGGGATGCACAGACTTCAATTTCCCTTCATAAAAACGGTAGAAATGTCATCTCAAATTGAGACAACTATAATATTGATAGCTCATCCGTAGGGTGAATAATCCAGGGTCTGAATAAATAATACTAAAATTGTTGACACTCGTAGAACCTAGTCGAGCACTTTTCGAGTTGTTGGAGGTACACGGTGGTAAGGAATGCGATTCCACATCCGCGAAGCCCGGAGTAAGGGCAGCGGTAGAAGTTGGCCAGCGACTAGGCCCATATGCACAGAAGCCTCGGTTGGGATCGCTCGGGTCATCGCGCACGCGTTGTCTTCCGGAACCGACAGTTAACCTTCAGGCAGGAGAGGTTGAGCGAGCTAATCACCTTGTAGCAAACAACGCAACATGCCACATGGCCAGCTGCGTGCTATGCGCGGATAGAATACCACCGCACTGCGCGCCGTGGACTGTTGAATGAATAATATAAATACATAATACCCAACCTACCGAGAACTTATACTGGATGATGTGATATTGCAAGGAGTGAATTTCCTACCCGCACCATTTAAAGCGTTAGGCTTACACGCCACTATATTTCAAAGTATCTATAAGAGCTGTGTATTCTAGACGAATTGGTTGATAGACATCTCACGCTTCAATCGGCTACAACTGCCAAGGGTAAAATGATATTACCAGCTCGCAACCAGAACACTAAATTTGGCGAGCGTGACTTTGCTGTTGCAGACTGATGGCATAGAATGCTCTTCCACCGGTAGTTAGAAACAGTGAGAGTGACATGATGTTTAGAAAAAAAAACTAAAAACCCATTTTTTTGCTAAATCATTTCCACAGTCTCCTTTTCCCCAATTAAATCACAGTGAAGCTCCTTTGAGGTAGTGTTTTACGAAAATGGCGCTATTTAAATTATCAAAAAATTATCATTATTGTGATTATACAAACGCAATAGCTATTAAATTAAGAATTAAAAATACCTCATTATCTTACTTACTAACGTAAACAAGATAAACGCTTACTTATTTATATAAAAAAAGTTTTTTTTTTTTAAAAACGACGTTTTAAAAAGTGAGTATTTAGTTTTCATATTACTTATATGTACAACATTTTGAGTGTGTCCTAATACTTGTTCACAAATCTGGATCATTTCCAATTACAGGAATTATTTTGGTGTCTGTCAATAATGGGTAGAATTGGTGAATGTTACACGTGTGTAAAGTGATCACTTAAACTAGCCTATGACGGTCGTCAGCCCCGCAAATGCCCAGACTTCCATATTATTCTTCATCTTTGAATAAATAATTACTTAAATGTATTATTATTAGTATAAGTTCATTTTGAAGATCCCTAAAATATCTTAAAAACACGTGCAAGGTTTGCAACCTTCAAAGAATATTCGACAAAACTTCAGCAATATAAAATTTTGCTAAAAATAATAATTCATCACCGGCAACGTCAAATAATTTATTATATCAATGAGCTGTCCTCGAAATGTAATGTTATATTGCTTCATAAAATCTTACGAGGGTAAGAATGTAGTTGAAAATGAGATTGCACGGCCAATAGAAGAATTACGACATTCAAAGAAGCGTGTAATAAAACAATAAATCAAAGCATATTGTGACAAACTAACAAGTCCTTTCCTTTTCCAAAGTTCTTACAAATTTCTTTTTTTATGACGGTAAACAGAGCCAAATATGCTGTCGGAATGAAACAAAATCATGTTTAGAGAAAAATGATGTAAAGAATAGAGACCATTCTTTGAAATAATATACGCCGAGTTAAAATATTGGATTAAATTGATTAATTAATTAAATTAAATTGGATTAAATATTGGATTATCGGAAAAAGAAGCAGAGGACGACCGAGGAAAACTTGGCACAATCAGGTATGTCAAATACTTGAAAGCGGCCGGGTCAGGAGTCGTAATAATCGTCGGGTATGTATGAGGAGATGCATGAATGTTGAAGAGGCAAAGAATGTTTGCAAAGACAGAGTGGTGTGGCGTTCGATTCTCTCTGCCTACCCCTGCGGGGAAGCGGCGTGATGGTTAGTTAGTTAGTTAGTTAGTTTAAAATATTGGAAGATTGTGCAAGTATATTGAAAGGCAATTAAAAATGGCACTTATTCGATATTTCTGGTTGAACTGTTCTCATGGTTGATTTTTACTCTTTGATTAAAAGTTTTAAAAAAATATTTTACAAAACTGATGACAGAAAATATACTGAAAACTATTTTAGAGAAAATAAAATACTCAAGATTTTGCTAACGATTCATATAAAAAGCTCTTTTGGCAACTATACGCGATGTTTGAAATATATTCAATTTGCTGATCACAAACCGAGCAAATGTAGAATTCACACAAATAGATATAATAAAATTAAAAAGAAAACATAAATACGTCTGTAATCGTTACAACTAAAATTATTTGACTTTCGTATAATTATTTTGGTGTACGACGTGTATAATAGGCAGTATATTCACAACACACAAAACGACCGCTAAAAGTAGAGAAGAGAAGTATCACGATTCGGTGAGAGGAATTAGGAATTAGAAATCAGACTACGTCAACTTTACTTAATAAAAGTAACTTGGAATTTATACGACAAATTAATGGGTATGATGTTCAGACTTGTGGAATAGATAGAGCTACAGATAGTAGAGGCAAGGAGCATGTTTTGAATACAGGATACTTTAAAATGTGAAATTCAAAGAGAGTACTGCCAGATGTAATGAATTATAGCGTCAGGTATTATTTTTATTCATGTTATTCTTCAATATGAAAAAATCAAGCTGCTAAGAAAATAAACACTGTAAAACTGAAATTTTAAAGAGAATCTCAACGTATAAATAAATATCAATTTTTGAGGAGAAATAAAACTCAAATTGTTTTACAAATTTCCCCAGGAATAGCTCGTAAAAATAGCGGCTAAAAATAAAAATTCGTATTCTTGGGATAATAAGATATTCGTAAAAATAAATAAAAAGTTGATCGCGAAAATGCCACAGTCCACGCAAAGAAGCCTTACCAAAACAACAACAAAAGTTGAGAAAACTTTCTTCTTCCCGCGGTTAACGTTTGATGTTCACAATTGGGCTGGGGTGGTGTAGTGACTGAAGAAGCGGGTACATGACGCTTGCATAATGCGTACAGAATACTAAATGTGTATACCGCGGGAGGATACCACGTGCAGGTCGCATGGGGCATCGCCCTTACGATGATGAGTCAAGGTACGTGGTACATACTTCGTGGAGATAGGCGCAGCGAAGCAACGCGGACCACGAAGCCAAGTCGAACGAAGAGATCAGATATTTCTTCACACAAAAAAGTCTAACATATGTAAGTAACGTACGCAGATCATATTAGTAATAATAATAATAAATTTAGATAATTTATATTGCGCCATTTTCGTAAAATACTACCTCAAAGGCACTTCACTGTGAATGAATTGGGGAAAAGAAAAGAGATAAAATGATTTAGCAAACAAATGCGTTTTTAGTTTTTTTTTTCTAAAGATCATATCACTCTCACTATTTCTAACTATTAGTGGAAGCGCATTCCGTGCAATCGGTCCACAACAGCAAAATCATGCTCGCCAAATTTAGTGCACTGGTTACAACCAGGTAAGATCGCTTTGCCCATAGCAGTTGTTGTAGCCGACAGAAGCGTGATAAGTCTATCAACCAATTCGTCTAGAATACACTGCTCTTTTCGATACTCTGGAGCCATATTATAACTAATGGAGTCATAGTGATTTATTTGGTATTGAGAAAATACATAAAACGAAGGAAAAGATTGCTTGAAAGAAGTCCATAGCAAAATAATTTTCTATACGCTTTATATCACGCTTTCAATACGAATCTTCTGGAAAATTAACAAATAAAAAAAACGTAAATAACCATACTGTATTTACAAAGTAATAATTTAAACATCCCATATAACTTCAAAACCAATCAAAGTACGGGGTAGGCAAGTATAAAACGATGTAAAACATGAAAGCATAGTGGAAAAATCAACGGGCTAAAGAATGTGATATAACGAAGTCGCTGAGCGACATCATTAGAGTTGAAAGAATAATCTGAAATATTGTTAATTATCGTGGCCCGAAGGCCGCGCGAAGCACCAAGTACACTGGACTGGTCTTTGTGTACGCTCATCCAGCGGCGATTTCACAAGTCGGAGATCACTTTCGTTTTTTACGGGCGTCGCCTCCTGCGCACCGCTCTTAGCGCGTATTCGTACAGCCAGTGCCTCGCCGCTGACCGGCTGTTGAACTTGGCGACCGAGGCGATACGATCGCCATTAGAGAACTGGAGATGAAGCAACAATAGGGTATTATCACTCGGGAGGAATATCTAATTTAACATCTTCTTCATCTTCAAACCCATCCGCACCCTATGGTGTATGGGGCACTGCATCATATAAACGCAGTGTTATCTTGGTCATTAACAAATGAAGGAAAGGTGATCAGCCCTCCGCTTCAGGTACCAGTCCAGGGTAATATTGAATAAATATTAGACTGAAAATCACTCATATTTATTTGACCCCCCTGGGAATCGAACCCGGGACCTCCAGCACGGTAGCTGAGCGTGCTGACCATTACACTATAAAGGCGGACAAATTTAACATACTCAACATATAAAGGATTGTGTGTTGATACAGCCGATATAAACAAAATTTGCAAAATTCGCCTTCGTAAAAACGTTGCCGTCACAGAAACGAAGTCACACTACTATTACAGCTCTATAAAGCAGATACATAAAGGGATACGCCCCATAACACACCCGATGACGTAAAATTTGATGACGTATAGCGGTGTCCGTTTTTCGTTTTATTCAAATATCTAAAGTTTAAACCTTCATATCTCCCTTACTTCTCTACAGATTTTAATAAGAATATTACGGATAATCTTGTGATTTTTCATATTAATTTATTAGCCAATAATAACACATCATGAGAATGATCCATTTGCTAGGAATTCCGGCGATAACAGCGCGGGCGACGTGTGAAGTCGAAAACTATCGAGGATACCCAAGGACATCAAGTTAGAAAAGGCAATGTACTAACTAATATACTGCGGAATTCGGCATATCAAGATGGAACAGGCGAGAAGGATATATATTTGATAGTAAAATTTAATTTCACATAAAGAGTTCGACCAAAGACGACACGTGTAACCTCAGGCGATGACCATTATTTTCTTGTTGTAGGCAAACTTTGGCTGGGAAACTATGCCTTGGGTCATCGGACTGTAAACTGTAACGTCACAATTCGCCTTATTAGTTATGCCCTTCACGATGTATCGTTTCCGATACATAGTCACGGATAGTACTTTTTCTCTCGTGTGAGTGTTGGAAAAATAAAAGTATGAGTTAAAATAAAAGGCTATTTCATTATAATCTCGAAGATCGAAGAAATGAAATCAGTTGATACGCGTGTAATGTTACCGATAATATATAGTATGTTACAAAATATTCTTATACGAATCAAAATGGAATTATTTTCGACTCGAGAGATGTGAAAAGCATTATGTACGTATCACACACATTTTTAATAAGAAATCAATATTTTCAGAGCAAAGAATACTGTAATATAACATAGAAATTTAATATTACGAACGTCTCGTACAGACGAAACAACTTATGGGAGGAAAGTATGGATGTGTTGGGCATTTACAGGGCTTAAGACCAATCATTGGCTGGATTTCGTAATCACGTTATACACTTGTGTAAGTAAATTACTTATGTAAACTTACAAGTAAAATCAAGAATTCATACATCCAAATAATTCAGAATCATTGAATTGAAAACATGAAATTATAGTAACCTACTAGAGTAAACCCACTCATAATGAAGAAGAGGTTGTGAAACGTTTAAAGCTGGAACCTAAGTAGGAACATGATAAGCAGTGTTGCATAAGCTAGATTTCAAAGTCACCTAGACGTTAGGTAATTCCAACAAAATCACTTGCATGCATTCGCATACAAGTTAGAAACGACATCTAGCGATGTTCATGTTACGTAAATTAGTAGAGACCCTTTTTACTGTATGTGACATCCTTTCCGAATTTAACGAATACATACTAGGAGAGGCCTGAAACATTATTTTAAATTTTTATAGGTCTTATTTTGAGCGGTATATTTGTTTTAATAATTTCTAAATAATGTAGATGGTATCTCGATTCAAATAACCGAAGCAAGATTTTAGATGCACACGGTCAGGTAAATGCACCTCGACACGTGGTTTTAGGCAATGGCTGCGAGAAGTGAGGACAACGACCCGAGTGTTGCAAGAGAACCAACAGAATTAGCGTAGCTCATCGGCGCACGAGGTCCCTTCTCACTTCCCGTGCTCGAATTGGGAAGAGAATGTAGAGATCGGGCGACCAGAAGATTAGGCAGACACATATAATAGAAGAATATAGGAAATAGAGTTCAAAGAAACATATTTCGTCTACCCCACACCACTCACGTAAAAGACATTTTTAATTTAAGTTTTACTTAGTAAATACCATTATTTCTTAAAATCTACTGTGACACGTGTTTCGATACATTCATTTTCGTATAGATTTTAAGAAATAGTGGTATTTACTTAGAAAACCTTAAATTAAAAATGGATAGTTTTACCTCAGAGTGACTGCCGAATATATTAATGAAAAAATAATACACATTTATTTGGGCACTAACATAATACATTTTGAGACTACAAATATAATGCTTCGACTCACAGTAACACCAAACCGATTTTTAACTGAGAAATTCATCATTATAATACACGAGGACATAATAAAATACACGTGGAGCCGACAAATACAACTAAGTTTGGAAAAAGGTCCTGACAATATATTGTCTATATCCAAATTAACCAGCTGCGTGACATTTATAAAATAAAAACCAATCAGGGATCCAAAATAAATGAACTTAAAAAATACTTCATGTAAATATATTTGTGTTCGTGATTAATTCTATTTTCTCTTTACTATACCCGTTTAATGTTTTATATTTTGTCCTGAGTTAGTTTTTTTATGTGTTTCAGTCTTGTTTACACCTTAATCCTATGTCCCAAAATGAGAAATGGAAATTACTTACCGGGAATGTTATATGACCTTATGTATGTAATATATTTTAAAAATAAAGAAATATCATTAACGGACAACGTACATGCATACTTTCTACTCTACTTCAGTTTTACCTGTGAAACTGATATGTATTTAGAAAGTAATATGAACGTCTCATGCGTGTTTTTTTTCCTTCATATGTCACGTCGATTTGATTATTAATTACAATGCAGAGAAATTGAAGGAAAATTTAATTTGTAGCATTTTAAACATTTATATTATAGGTGTCTAAACTTGAGATCAAGCATGTATCGTTTGTATACGGAAGGAGATGAAAGTCTGAGCATTCCGGGGCTTACGATATGGTATTTTGCTGGCTTAAATTATCGCTTTATACACTGATATATCATCCGTATTGTGAGTAATCTGTTCAAAATCTGATGATATTCTTATTACATTACAAAGGCAGGCATACGTCAATGAAAAAAATATGAAAGAATGAACTAATTAACTAACCACCACACTGCAGGTGTAGTCAGAGAGAGTAGAACGCCATACCAATCTATCTTTGCAAACAATCTTCGCCTCTTCCATATTCATGCATCTCCTCTTACATACTCGCCGATTATTCGTGACCACTTTCAAGTACATATTTGAAATACTTGATCATGTCAAGTTTTCCTCGGATTTCCTCAGCGTCCATTTCCGACTACATTTGCCTCATCAATTTGTTTTACTATCCTTCCCTCACTCATTCGTTCCACATGTCCAATCCATCTCGACACACCTTTCTTAAGTTTATCGATAATGCTTATCTCAGTCTTTCATTCATTCTATATTTCACCATTCGAACATCTAGCATACATCGTTTTGCTGCAAATTCGTCTGAGAGATCGCATTTTGACTGCATTCAGTCTACTTTCATCCTTCTTTAGCCAACTCCATGCTTAACTTCCATACATTAGGTTGGGTATCAGGAATCCATTGTGTACTGCCATTTTGGCTTTTGCTGTTAGACTTTTATTTTCTACAACAAAATTCAGTGCACCATTCACTCCGTTCCCAATTAATGAAATAAAAAACTGAAAAAAAAAACTAAAAGCAGATATAAAATTTGGCACCCTCGTTATATCTGATAAGCACAAGTCATAATTGCACGGATCTTGTATCTCGGCATGTGTGAGCTGCCAAACGAAGGAGATAATGGCACAAAAATGACCTCATATGAAAATATCAGATAAGATAAAATCCAATGTCTCATATTTTCATGTCCAATTATTATTCGACTAGGCGAAACTCGATCAACAGAAATGTATTTAGCGCAAAAAAATAGAGAAATGTACCTACGACAAGTGCATGGCGTTGCGAACAAGTGGGTCGTGATTTGATATCTACTATAAAAATCTAGTATAAGTTAGATAACTATCTAACTATACTAATACTACAGGGTGGCACAAAATCAATCACCTTATCTGAAAATTTTATAATTTTTGCAAATCGTCGTACGTCAATCATATTTGCGTTATTTATAAACTAGATAGCAGTAGTATACAAACAGATTGATAAAACGGGGAAAAATGAATATGAATACTGGCGGTCTGAAGAAGAATATAGAAGTCTGGGGATTTACAGGGCCTACGGCGGTCATAGACTGGTTTAAGTGATCCCTTTACATGTCAATCATGGGTAGAATTGGTAAATTTTACACGTGCGTATATGACCACTTAAACCAGCCTATGACGGTCGTAAATGCCCAGACTTCCATATTCATGATGTCTTCTTCATCTATGGTGAGATGTCAAATAAATAACTTTACTTCTATTTATTTTTATTTTGTAATATCCCTACATGCGGTTAGAATAAACCGACATATTTAACTAGCGACTTCTTGACCCCTATTCGCAATAATTAACAACTAATATGCGTAAACAACAAACTTGTTGACATAAATATTTGATTTAAGTCGTAATACTTCAACAATAGCCATCGAACATCATGCCATCAATATAGCCTTGGGGATTTTGCTCATTTTCATTGCGTAATTATCACGAGTAATAATAAGCAGGTAGATAGATACCTGCCGAAAGGGTTGGTAATGGAGAATGGAGTAATAGAAGGTGAGATGCAGAGAAAAGAGAGGCAAAAGAGAAAGCAACTGCGATGGGAATTTCATTACAAACAAAAGTCAATACGAGAAGCTTTTCACTTCGAAAGCAAACAAGAGTCGAACCACATAAATAACTACGCGAAAGCCCGTAGAAACAAATAAAAATATCGATATTACAGAGAACTTTTACTCGGATAAAATGAGAAAGGGAATTCTAAAAAAAACATAAACGAAAAAATGATTATGCTTAGAAAACATTTTGAAGACACTGTGTATTATTTGATAACATTTTTATCTACATAATAAAGTAGAAAAAAACTATGGTAAAATGTGTTTTAACAAATAAAAATATCGATATTACAGAGAACTTTTACTCAGATAGAATGATAAAGGGAATTCTAAAAAAAACATGAACGAAAAAATCATTAGGTTTAGAAAACATCTTGAAGACACTATGTATTATTTGATAAGATTTTTATCTACATAATAAAGTAGAAAAAACTATGATATATAGTTGTTTTGACAAATAAAAATATCGATATTACAGAGAACTTTTACTTAGAAATAATGAAAAAGGGAAATCATATAAAAAAACATGGACGAAAAAATGATCAGGTTTAGAAAACATTTCTAAAATACTGTGTATTTTTTTATTGTAAGATTTTTATCTACATAATAAAGAGGATAAAAAATATAGTACCTATATATGCAGTTGTTTTACAATAACTTATTACCAATTGGCTACTGAAAATATGATATTACATCGTTTAGAAATAAATGGTCTTCGATTATTTTTCACAATGATAAAATATACAAAGTTCAATTTATTTGACAAAAATGTACTATCATTTTTCTGCAAGGCATAGACATCCTATTCTGCAAGGCACAATTCCGTGAAAAGGGCTTAAAATTGGAATTGGAGGGTGCGGGACTTTAAATGAAGTTGTAAGTAGAAAAAGTATTACAATCTAAATGGATTATTGTTGGCATAAAAGGGATTTTTCGTTGTGATAATGTTCTTGCAAGAAATGTACATATGTTTTCTTATTTGATTTGTACTGCTCGGTATTGGAATAATTAATTTCCAACGCGAATCGAACTGGCGGTTACGAATATGTATATGTATGTAAAAACGTGGTAATAATATAATGGATACAGAAAAAATGTTGTATAATCCGGTTCGCGATTTTTATTGAGCGGAACCTTGAAAGCTCCGAAACATGAAGCGTCTATTTTTCGATTTTTAAATATAATCCTGTGTAATTTGTGCCGGTTGCTATCGTGACATAATGTCGTGTGACCTTAGCTTTAGTTGCTTAGCGTGTGTGTGCGTGTAGTTGTATGTTATTTGTTGTGAATATGTGTATGTGTGCTCACTAAGCAATGAAATTCGCGCACCCTTCAGTTCAGATTTTTAGTGATTTTCGGAGCATAGGTGAAGACTGGGATAGTTGATATTCGTTTGAAAATGCCATGACTAGGTAAAACAATTGTCGCAATGTTTTTATTATATTTAAAGAAAAATACAATGTAGTAAGCTCAAAAAAATCAGTGTTTGATTTAACATTTAATACATAAATTAAAATGGAGTTCTACAAATTAAACTTAAAATCTATAAATAAAAATATATATATTGGAATTGGCGTAAATTTGAAAGTGCGCTAATTTCGACGACTCGTGAGTGTATGTGTGAGGCGGTGCGGTGTGCGGTGCGGTGCGGTATGCGGTGCGGTGTGCGGTGTGCGGTGACGCGATCCGGCGGCCTCGAGCCCCGTCCAAGGAAAAATATTATCAAATATTTTATAATCTGCAAACCGTGTACAATGACATATCGTCGGCTTAATCCGCATTGTGTCTAACTCCATCTGGGCACACCGTATAAAAAATAAAAGCATTATTATCGAACGTAATTATCATTATTAATTATTATTACCGGTATGCGGAAGGATCTAAGACCATTGCATATATACAGTTTCAAGAATTACTGTAATATGGATGGTGAATAACGGGCAGGATGATGAACGTTACACAGAGTGATCACTTAAGCCAGCCAAATGCCAGGTCGTAAGCCCTGGGACTTCCATTATCTTTCATAAAAAAAAGGAAAAATGATACTGGTTTCATATCAAGCTCAGACACCTTTGGAATTATCGATACCAAAAACTATTAAGAATTATTGTAGATTGTACACAACAAACACACACGCACATATCGCTCACTCCTTTCAACAACGTCATATATCAAAAATCATCGATTTTCAGTTGTGCATGTTTTCGAAATGCCCAGAAAATGTGCTATATCCCAGCAAAAGCGGCATATTTCTAACTCAATATTTACCCGCTACAGGGCAGAAAGTGTTGTTTTTGCATTTTGAAGAAAAGGTATTATTTACTTATTTTTTTAAATATACTTAATATTTTTCAAATGGAGAAAAAACCTTCAGGTTTTACCTAAAAAGATCTGTTGCAAAGTAAAAAGTTCAATAAGTGGCTTGATATTTAATTTTAATACATTGTATTATATTTTTAAACTTTAAAAACGTTCTCCTGAAAAATCAAGTTTTTTGATTTATGACGTTCTTGAAAGGAGTGAACGATATATATATATATATATAATATATATATATATATATATATATATATATATATATATATATATATATATATATATATATATATATATATATATATATATATATATATATATATATATATATATATATATATATATATATGTATATATATACATATATATATATGTAACAATAAAAACAAGTCAATCCAATCAGTCAAAAATTGATCAAACAAGAAATTTAAAATGCGACGTTGAAAGAAAATAAACTTGAACTCTATATGTTAGTAAACGCTGATTATGGACATTTTATAAATAAATTAACATTATCACAAATGCCCAGGACCTTGATAGTTACATTACATCGTAATTCAATACCTTTGTATTATTTGGTTATTGTTATCGTAGTTTCCAAATAGAAACATATGAACGATACGCGTACAATGTACATATTTGAAAAATATATACTCTACAACGAAAACACAAGACAAATGAACACGTCCTACGATCTACATAACCCCTCCTCGACGGTGTAACCTCTTTTGATCACAAGGTGTGCAAATTAACCAGTTTTTCACGTGACTTCAGAGAAAAATAAGAATCATGAATAATTAGTTTAGGGATAACATATTGACAAAAAACACCAAACTATGCATGCTATAATCTTTGGACGAAAAGGTACGGGCTAAAAACGAAGGCAATAAATTGTAAATATTATTAGACATTGCTAAGAATGAAGAATGTTTGCAAAGACAGAGTGGTGTGGTGTTCGATTCTCTCTGCCTACCCCCTTGGGGAAGCGGCGTGATAGTTAGTTTATTATTCTATAACGAATTCAGATACATAATTTGAAGTTCTGAATGCTCTTTAAAGTTATATGGGAATCATTTTGATCGATACAGTCTGGACGAATTCAGGTAAGAAATATCGAAAGTCTACTCGTTTATTCATGAAAGCCTCTAAGTATAGTGTGTGAATGCGTAGGTAAGGGACGGATTTAGGGCTTTGTGCAGAAGGGAGAGATATTGTGTAGACAGGGTCACATTGGGTCGGTTAGACGGTTAGACGACCGTTCCACGGTGCACTCCGTCCGTCTGCCTTCTGCGGGCCGCTGGGGTGACCGTGCTAACCTTCACAGTGCAGGGGACACCCAAATATAGCGACGTAATTCTGCACTTACTCACCTATATCAATCACCGTTTAACAGGTATCGGGGATTCAAAGAAATATCGTACATTTAAAAAAATCAATAAAAAGTTATATTTATTTATTTGTTTATTGGAAAACCAACAGAATATTTATAAATATAACAAGATTTATTTTAAATTTCAATTATAGGTTTCAACTTTAAAATAATCTAAAAGCTGTCGTGTAAATAAGTATAACTATACAAAAAGTACTAAAATGAAACATTAAATTAATGCTGAAATTCAAGATCGGAATTATCTTACTTTTTTTTTCTTGGATATTTTTTGCTGATGCTTTGTGGCACATTTCATAAATTTCATTAACAAAAAAATTAAACTCATATTTTGATTATAAACCGCCTACTCATTATGAATATTTCTCAGTTTTAAGTTTAATACATATCCATCAATGAAGGTGGCAAGGTGCTTGTCCAATCCGGTTGAAAAAAAGTACCAAAAATAAAAGTGGTTAAAAGCAAAGTTTTAGTTTTATTTTATAAATCTTATTTTTTAAATTCTATATCGCTAAATAAAGACAATATGAACCTTGGATGATTTAGATTTCTCCCGAGTATATAGTTTCCATTTTAGATCAAATTCATGGCAATAATGATGAAAACAAAAGCCGTTCTCCTGTTAAATCTATCCAAACACAAATACGACAGTCAGTTAGGAGAGCGACGATTTATTCCATAATTTGAATACTTATATAATTTTTTTAATTAAACAAAAACAACTGTGTTGAATGTACACAGAATGTGGTCAGAGAATTCGGCGTAAATATTATTCATAATGTGACCTTTTATTTCAAACACATACCACGAGAGGAGTGTGATGTATCAAAATTAAAAAGCTGTCAGAAACTATGAACTACTGATAACGACCTTATCACTCTATTCGCGCAATGAACCTATTTCTCAAATTAATTTCGATGCATTATCGCTTCGCGGTAGATTTAACCAAGAAATTAGAACGTGTTTGACATGAATTATGAAAAGTTCATAAATATGTTTGTAATAACACCGAAAAGTATCAACATAATATTATTTTAAAAATGAATCACATTTCAACACTCAAACAAAATAAGCAATCATTCCAGCGACCTCGCCGAAATCGAATCAATACACGCAAAATAAACACATATGGCACTGAAAAAAGGTAATACGTTTTGGCAAATATAATAGGCAAGTATTCACAGGGAAGGCGCAGTCATTTTGTGAGACCTGTGTCAATTAAAATGATTTCAATTTATTGGAACAGTTGGTAACCCTAGTGACAAGGACGATGCGGTTATTTCAGGCAGTATTAGTGACGAAGGAGGTCGACAAGGGTACGGATTATCAATCGAGTATTTGAAACAGACAACAGCATAATAATTCCATACCAACTTGATCAATAAACAGACAGAGATTCACACAGGTATTTATTCATTAGGTATGAGAGAGAGAGAGAGACACACAATTATTTAAGAGAAATCTTCCACAATTAAATTTCAACTTTGATACTCCATAGCACAGCTCTTTGAGATACTCTGGAGACGTAGTGCATTGGTTTATACATAAGCAGACAGAGTTTATACTCTACCCCTTTCGAGAAAGCGTAACCAGTACAGTTGGTGAAGTAGTGACTGAATTTAGAAATTCCAGAAAATCAGTCTTGCTGCAGCAGCGTTTAATACTAATTGCAGTTGAGTCATTTTAAAGTCAACACAAAATATACTTTTATATGAACTAACGTCTTCGATTTTACTTTGCAATTGTGATATTTAGTGATGTTTTAAAAAATTATTTAATGTGATATGTAATATAAACACAAATTCAGTTTTTAAAGTAAATAAATAAATAAAACCATGTGCTTAAACAGAGAAAATTACTTGTTGTTTTATTTTACAAAATAGGTAAAATTAATAGGATGCACAACTCTTCGACCTACTTTATGAATAATAAACGAGAACCAATCTATAAAAGATAGCTGCTCCGGTATGTATTTTCTTTGAATCAAAGTAATTCTCAAACCAAACACATTATGCCCGCAAAGGTAACAAGAAAATTGGATTTTCCGTGAAGTAACGTACAATTCCAAAGGCTTGTTAGAAAAAATAGGGCAGAAGGGGGGTTCGATAAAATGGTCGAGGGATGTTGTGTAAAAATAAGATTAAAGGAACTATGAATGAAAAATACATACGTTACTTTATGTTAAGCATCAAATATTTATTTATACTCTAAAACGACATATGTTACGTTTTAATTTCAATTCAATTTCAATTTTAATTTCAATTTATTCAATAATTAATATATACATTGCAAACTAACATTTAAGGCGTATACATTAAAAAAAAAAAAATTAAAAGTAAGCAAGAAGACTCTTGTTAAATGTGTAGAAGAATCCCGCTTCGGAAGACTCCTTCAGACACATGGAACAGATCAATATCCAATGTGATATTGCTCAACATAGCGGTAGCTCTTCCTACAGGCATAACCATTGGCTGTTGACTGTCTTTTTTTAAATTGAAATTCTTTTCGTGTACCCATTTACTCATATGTAACAAATGAAAAACAAAACTTGCATTTTCAAGAGAAATATCACGTATTGCACGCCAATGAACTATAATATTTGATATAGATACATATTTACAGATAACGCGGCAAAGCAAATTCAACGATTACGTCCAATTTTTATTTTCGCATAGATAAAGCCAGATAGATAAGTGCCACTCTTTCGCACCGACTACACGTCTATATCACGTTAAAACTTTTTTTGGAATTCGATGTAAAAATACCGAAATCAAGTTTCAGACTCGTGTGTGATATGTGGCGACCTTCACTAGTGTGGAAACTCACCGCGGTTTCCATGGGTACATGCATAGACGTATGTGATACTATTAAATATTATGTATGTGTTGGTAAAAAGCTTTGGAACGGAAAATGGCGGGGCTTTTCGACGCCAAGACGTGAATTTTTAAAGCTCTTCGTAGCGATCCCTTTCAGGAATATTTTTCTTGCCTTTCTCTGAACAAGCTTATAGGAGTATTTAGTGATTTTTTTCAGTAAAAAATTGCCACTTTATTTATTTATTTCATCATATACATAATTACAAATTACAATAATGTGCCCTTACTGAGTTTTCCCGCGCCGAAGGAACATTTTACAATATTTTTTTTTTTAAAGAATGAAATAAAATTGTTGAGATAATTTATTTTTCATAAATTGTTGAAAACTGTTCTGAGACCACATAAGAGGATGCATCAATCAGCATAAACCTGATCCCATATAACAGTTGCAAAATTTGGCAATGTGAAATTCCACTAGTAAAATGATATAAATTTGATTGTGTAACAGTCATTTTAGGTATGAGATACATTGAATTTTAATTTTTGACTACAGCTGTAAAAGTCAAATAATTTATAAATAATCATAAATCATTAATTTATCGTCATTCTAACGCCAAGAGCTATACTAGGTATTCTGCCTTCATACGATAACAATGCAGTATCTGCACTCTATATACGAACATAACTCAATGCTTCTAAGAAAATATATCCCTTTCATAAATTGAAACACACTGTGTAAACAATATTCGCTGATGTATGGCAACACAAAAATAATCATATGTAAAAATATTTTTAATGATTTAACCCGTTAAAAAAGTAGTCGAACCGATAGTATTATTTTTTGTATCTATTAACTGGTAATATAATGCTGTCAGAAATCAGAAAATTAATTCGTATGCGGTAAGTCGACAAGTGGTTATTTAAGTTATGTGTTAAATGTGTTGTGTGTTCGTAGATTTATGTTCGTGTTTGTAGCTCTCCATCAAGGACAAGGACACAGGTAGGCGACAGCGAAAACTACAATAGGTATTAAGTAATTAAGTATTATACATACTCAATATCATGTGTCAAAGATTCACTGCGGAAGTATGAAAGCATTAGAAAAAACAACATGTAAATATAATACAAAGTTAAGTGCGTTCGTAATATAAAAAAAAAACTATCAATAAAAACCTTTGACGTAACTGATGATAAGTAAAATAAATGACATTGCTTGGAAATATATTTTCCAAGATCGTTTAGCGTCAATTATTGCCGGGAAATCAATTTCAATGGTATCCATAAAGCGAGTTTACATGGTACAGGTAATTATGATGGGTTTACGAGCGCTCGATACATTATCACAATGCTCCGAAGGCAGAGATGTGAAGAGGTATTAAATCCTCCAGCGAAGGTTACGTCATAATACCGCATTATCCGATGACGGACAATTACGAGAGCGAACGAGTATCTATTGACTGACAAGAAGGTTGGAATGTTTCAATGATATACATGCGTACATTATACACCGTCATACATATGTAACTGACAGTAAGCTATATGAAATAGACATCGAGAAGAGATAAATCGGCTCGATGCACGTCTTGACTCAATATCGACCCGACGGACGCAGAACTAAAATCGACGGGCAAATTACAATTGAGACGCATGTATAGATGCGATAAACTGAAAATACAATAACCTAACCTAGATGTAACGGTCTACATGCAGAGAACAGCGGAGGTGGAATGATTGCATCGTAAAAGTTGGAAACAATAACCGCAAATGAGAAACGGGAGCAAGTGCATACATTCTTTTCGGATTAATATTGCATTATCGCAATGTAAGTCTATGTTTGGTAAACTGACATGTCTCGTTTATGGATCAATCGGATTTTTAAGGCATACATAAAGTAAGTGTAGATTGATAATGCCCGGAATCATATGGAATATGGCCATATAGTGCGTCAATAATATATTGTTCAAATATAAAGTTTATATTTTAGCAACGTACAGTCAAATACAATATACTAAAAGGAAGCGTGATATACTCGTGATGGGGGTAATCATATTTTTTTTACCATTTTCTATCACGTAGAGATTCACACAGTCATATTGCCAACTTCACGTCTCCGCGATATAAATACAGAAGGAAAAACGAAATGAGAAAATAGTACGCGATTTACGTGACGTAGAGACGATGTCTCCGATTTCTGGAATAAACTTAATATGGTATAACTCCCCTCTCGGTGGAGACATTCCCTATTCCTTCGAGACGGATTTATGTTCGATTTAAGCGAAGAACAAGTAAAGTCTCGTAAATCGGAATGCGAATTAAAATCTATCCAGAATTGTGGTGGAATCATGGTGGAATTCATTTCTAGACTTCCAAGTAATTCGTCCTATTGAAAAAACATTTCAGTTATAAACACCGATAGCCACATATTGAAATTATTTATCGAAATGTCATCTGTAACAATGGTTAGTATATAACTAGCACGAACTATTTTAAAACATAATAAACACTTTTAAATACGTGTTGTATCAACTTAATAAAAACACTTTAACGAGGTTACCTTGGAAAAAAGGTACTTAAAACAAATTATTGAGTAAAAATACGACCTTACATTAAAAAACGTATAAATGTGAGCATTAAAAATAAGTAAAATCACAAAAATATGACAAGCGGTAAGAGGAAAAAATTAAACAGCGTGTGACGCACTTGAGTGTTCAGGAATGGAAAAATTAGTGCAGTGAATATTTAGCAAGACTCAAGAAAGCTGGTTTATGTGAGCAACGAGGATAAGCAAGCGCGAGGGAAGCAATGACCCTCCAATGACAATATTCCCATTAGGACGGCGACTACACGACTAGTGCACATGCACTCAGTCTGTGTGCGACACTGCCTGGATTCTGATTTGCTCGGGGGACACTGCTTCACTCCGAGCTTGTCGGAGAAATTTGTAACAAAACACGCGCATATCGCTCACTCCTTTCAACAACGTCATATCGCTCACTCCTTTCAAGAATGACATAAATCAAAAAACATGATTTTTCAGGAGATCATTTTTAAAGTTAAAAAATATAACACAATGTATTAAAAATAAATATCAAGCCACTTATTGAACTTTTTACTGTGCAACAGATCTTTTTAGGTAAAATCTGAAGGTTTTTTATCCATTTGAAAAATATTTAGTTTATTTAAAATAATAATTAAACAATACATTTTCTTTAAAATGCAAGAACAACATTTCCTGGTCTGTAGCGGGTAAATATTAAGTTAAAAATATGCCACTTTTGCTGGAATATAGTACATTTTCTGGGCACTCCGAAAACACGCACAACTGAAAAATGACGATTTTTGATTTATGACGTTCTTGAAAGCAGTGAGCGATATATCAAAACACTTGATTTTTCAGGAGATTGTTTTTAAAGTTTAAAAACATAAGTAAAATGTATTAAAAATAAATATCAACATACTTATTGAACTTTTTACTGTGCAACAGATCTTTTTAGGTAAAACCTGAATGATTTTTCTCCATTTAAAAAATATTTAGTATATTTAAAAAATAATTAAACAATACCTTTTCTTCAAAGTGCAAAAACAACACTTTCTGTTCTGTAGCGGGTAAATATTGAGTTAAAAATATGCCGCTTTTGCTGGGATATAGTACATTTTCTGGGCATTGCGAAAACGTGCACAACTGAAAATTGATGATTTTTTATTTATGACGTTCTTGAAAGGAGTGAGCGATATGCGATTTACTTGAACCATTGTTGCGATCCTCGATGACATTGAATTATCGTCAAAATATGCACAAAAATTTTAACCAGTAACGCGTTATTATTTTATTTTTAATGCCATTGTCATATAACTGCAAAACATTCGAAGGAACTCATCACATAGTAGTGCGTCTGGTAAGTAAACATATGTATATGATTGGGTGTTTAATTTGTAGAACTCAATTTTAATTTATATATTAAATGTTAAAATCACACACTGATGTCTACAAAAGTGTATTTTATTGTTTAAAACACATAAAAATAAAATTTGTGACAGTTGTTTCGAATTTTTATGGCATTTTCAAACTAATGTCTTACTTTTTTTTAAGTGTATTCAACAATAAAACAAAATTTAGTAGACTCTGAAAATCAGTGTTTGATTTTAACATTTCATAAATATGTTTTTATGTAGGACTTGCCGCAATTACAAAATTGATTTACAAAGGCAAAAGTTAAGATTGATTTATATATAATTTCACATCTTCTTCTTCTTTTTCAAACCCTTATCTGCACCCGATGGTGCATAGGGCACTGCATCATATAAACGCAGTGTTATCTTGATCGTTAACACATAAAAGAAAGGTGATTAACCCTCCGCTTAAGGTACCAGCCCAGGGTAATATTGAATAATTATTACACTGAAAAATCACTAATATTTATTTTGACCCTCTTGGGAATCGAACCCGGGACCTCCAGCGTGGTAGCCTAGCGCACTAACCATTACACTACGGAGGCGGATATAATGAAATAAAGTAATATTAAGCTTAGATTTATATCTGACTGCGCCGCCTCGGCCTAATCAGCGTCGCTAAAAGCGAACGATAAACGTTACTTTTGCATCCGAAGGCTGAAATAATGAAAAAGTCGGCGATACAAGTGCCGATTAGCATAGATGCGAAACCGTTCCTAATTCGTATGTAGGTTATACGGAGACCTCTGCCCAGTGCCGTTCGTGGCTACGTAACTCCACCTCGTCATAAATTAATAAATACCGGCCGTTTGTGTTTACGAGACGGGATTTCAAAGGATTTAGTAGGAAATTTAGTATTATGTTTAGAGTTCGGCGCTGACTTTGAGGCGAGTTACGGTTACGAGTTTACGCAAACATTTTGTGGGTCACACGGACGCGGTTCTGTTCCACATTTAGACAAAGTGCGAGGCCGGACCCTGAGCACTCGGCGCGAGGCGCTCTCCGAGTCGGCGGATTCAGTTTGGGAACGCGCTTGTGCGGCCTGTCTCCCTGCCGTCATAACATGGACGAGCTGTACCACCAGCTAGATCCATAATAGAGTGTCGATGAATGATAGTCGAGTGGGAAATGCGATGACTGCAAATGTGGAGGTCCCCACCAAAAAGTTACATTTCCAATATTGCACAAAAAATCCTTTAAATGTAAACATGTTCTGTTTACTGTATTCTATCGAAATCTTAATCAAAGTTGCGACAAAACGTGACCAATCCTGTGTTAAGCCAATATGAAATTATGAAATCGTACCAAAAAGAAACAATTTTACAAGTTAGAATTCCTGATTACTTAAAATCATTTATAATGGAAATGTAACGTTTTGGTGAGGACCTCCACAAATGTCTGCACTGTTCCATGTCTGTCTGACGTGCTGGTCGGGGTTGTGGAGGCGTCTGAGTACCGGCCAACGTCGGGTCAGAATCGGATCTAACCGACCAACTGAACTAACTAACGAGTAATCCATTTCACTTATAAAAACACGGTGGAGGTTTTACAAACTTGTATTTATTAAGATTGGTAATGATGGGAATATTGATAGCTTTTAAATGTTAATTCACAGTAAACTCGGGATACAATTTTGTTTCACATTTTCTATAAATTTCGCAACTTCATAAAACAAAATCAAACAAAAAAAAATTGCTTTGCAAGAGAAGATCTGTCAGGAAGCCTAGATGCTTCTGCATCAGATCTGGGAATGCGGTGGGACAGCTTTCAATGTACCTAGACCTGACGAGAAACAACACCATATCGGACACTTTCAAAATTACTACCACATGAAGTGTTAACGTTAGAGAAGTAGCGACCAAATTAATGTTAAGAAACGATATAAGTAATACATGTATAATTAAAATAAAGAAGTAACCCGATTTCACCAATAACCATAATACATAATATTATTAATATCTACACGTCGTTTTCTTAACATATAAATTATTTATATTTAAAGTAAGCGTGCTCAATGAAAATGCAAATGTTTAATACTATGAAGATAAATAAAGTAAAATAAAACATACATAAAACCCGGATACCGAAAATCCACTCGCCTGGTGCTATTTGCTTTCGTCAATTGGCGAGATGGATATCTGGAGAAGAAGAAAAAAAATCTCAATCATAACACTGGCATTGTCATTATTAGTTTACCCGAACCAATCGTACATTATTACGGTAAGCGAGACGACCTCCAGGAGCCCTATAAACTTTGCTTGCGTTGGGTAAATGTATAAAAAAAATAATTAAATTATTATTGTTCAATATTTACAAGTCATTAACAAATCATTTTCATACGAGTCAATAATGTACAAAAAATAGGAAAAGAATGACTCAAAAATGCAACAAAGCCAGAGTCATACTTTGCACCCTTTTCTGTAGAAAATATAACTATTATTAAATAAAAATAAAAATATGTTAATGTTTAAATTTTGTATACAGATTCCTAAATTTCCTAAAGATCGATGTATATTTGTGAAGATCATTATTTTAAGTTGTAATATTTAAAATTAAAAAAAAATATCTTTTTAATGTAAATGAACGTCTCGTCACGGGTTTTGCCTAGTGAGACGTTCATCGAGAAAATTATACATGTATTGTAAAAAAATATATATAAATAAAATAGATCACATGTCTGTCATCAGCCAACCAGCAGGTTTTAAAAACCATACAAAAAATATAAATTAATCGTAGAAGATATATTATTTCGAAGTAGCAAAAAGTATGTACCATAATACGCTAACGACCCTACGCATATTTCATAAAATTGGCAAAACAGTATTATTCGGCAATTCCTCTGTACTGTGTACATTCATCAGACAAAGGCTGGATAGTGAATTTGGCCATGCCAAAATTAGATACAGCACACATGATTTTAATCGCAAGTACCTACGTGCTTACGTTCAGTGTGATAGCGATTACCTGTGTATGCGTGTGTAATCAATAGCGATCGAGAATCTAGGCTACAAGACGAAAAGTCTTGATCGGCGCAATAAAAAAATTAGCACGCCGCGATAAAAGTGAATATGTGGAGTAGGTACTGGAAATAGCCGCATCGATACAATAAATCTCGAAAAAAATACCAACGGCGAAGGAAAAAAAATATCACACTGAGATGACCCAGTTTAGAAATATAAATGTAACCATTAAACAGAAGGCGTCCTGCGGGCGACAACACATGTGCAACCTACCATTTAGCACGAGAATACTAATAATTTACAATAAAATAAATAAATAAAAACTATATAAATATGTATATATATATATATATATATATATATATATATATATATAAATTGAAAAAATTGTTTTACACATTTTTTTTCAAATCTGAAAACAGGGAGCGTAAAAGTTGTATTCCCTCCACGTATTTTTGGAGTCCTGTAGATTCCCCCCCCCCCCTCCCCTCGCACACAAAAATGGGCCCTGAAAAGTCCTGAAAAACTGAAAATAAACATCTAGGAGCCGACGACCTTTTTTACTGTCAATGTGAATGTGTCCCGACGGGGTGTCGGAAAAAGATGAAAACGCTAGCATAGCATCGTGTGCAACGGGCATTATAGAAAAAAAACTATATAAATATTAGATAGATACAACATTATTACATATATTGTTATTATAATTGAAGTCCCGTTGCTCTGTATCTGATGTATGTGAGAATGTGAATAAATCGATTCATATGTACAGTAGGTGTATGTATATGCTAAAAAATCTTGTCCGCCTCCGTAGTGTAATGGTCAGCACGCTCGGCTACCGTTCTGGAGGTCCCGGGTTCGATTCCCAGGGGGGGTCAAATAAATATAAGTGATTTTTTCACTGTAATATTAATTCAATATTACTCTGGACTGGTACCTGAAGCGGAGGGCTGATCACCTGTCCTTCATGTGTAAAACGATCAAGATAACTCTGCGTTTATATGACGCAGTGCCCTATGCACCGTTGGGGTGCGGATAAGGGTTTTAAAAATAAAAAATAAAAAAATCTTATTTCAATATTTGTATATTCTAAGAAAATGCGAGAAAATTCAAGCCCTCAAAGCGACCGAACGCGTTTGAATTTGAACGTTCAAGATCTCGGCCTTCAGTAGCGTTAACTAATCATACGTTATCTCATACTTTCATTTATCAAAAAAAATGTCTCAGAAGGTGAAAATTGATGCACAGTCGATAGTTGATGCACGACAGTTAGACTGCAACAGGCATAGTATTCAAAGAAATGCTTAACTAGACGATACAGATGAAAAATGATAAGTTAGCTTTCTAAATATAATACATCGGATCTATGAAAGCCATCCATCATTCTGTCACCCTAGTTTTACATAGATGTGTGCATCTAATACCTACTGCATACCTTTTAGAATAATAATTACGGCACCCGCATTGCCGACAGTCCGCGGCCCTCGGGGCAGGTCGCCCGACCGTGATGTCGGAGGCAGGGGGTTCGAGCTCGTATTAATAGAAAGCATTTCACAAAACGGATCTGCCACCGCCGGCAGTTCGGGGGAGGGGTCTCCAAAACAAACATTACGGGTAAAAGTACGCGGATAGAGAAGCAACCAACCGAGCAATAAAGTTTATTATAATAAAAATACTATTTTTGAATTTAATGTTAAAAAATTATTTTTTGAGTCTACTAAGCTGTATTTTATTGTTAAAAAAAAACACATGACAAACAATTGTTTCGCCTAGTTATGGAATTTCAAACGAATGCCATATAACTAGGCGAAATTCCATTCTTTTGAAAATGCCATAACTAGGCGAAACAATTGTCACAAAATTGTTTTTTTTGTGTGTTTTTTAAACAATAAAATACATTTAGGATTTTTTTACGGAGTGTGTGGAAGCTTTTGGTAAGAGAATGAAATTGAGTATTTTAATTTTTTTAACGTTTTATAATTTAATAAACCCTAATGATGACAAGGTCGAAACCAGTAGGTTAAAAAGTGTACTAATAATAAAAAAGGTTAAAACAAAGGTGTTTAATTTTTAATTTTAAGGTTTTAATTTTAAGTTTATAAAATGTGCCACAAATTAAATCATACAAATTAAACGCGAAATCTATAAAAAATACTATGTTTGAAAATAATGCATCGAAACACGTGTGACAATATATCTTAAGAAAAAATGGTATTTACCAAGTAAAACATAATTATAAAATAAAAATACTAGCTCGTCAAAGTTTATTTCGATAAAACTTAATGTTGCTGCAGTTCATGCAGCTTAAATCAGGAAAGCAGATAGTAAAATCATTTGGATTTAATATAGTAATTTACCAATTAAATAACCATCACGCCGTGTCCACGCAGATGTAGGCAAAGAGAATATAATGCCACACTAATCTGTCTTTCCAAACAATCTTCGCTCTCTTCCACGTTCATGCATCTCCTCACACATACCCGCCAATTATTCCGACTTTTGAACTGACCAATTTCAAGTGTTTGAAATGCGCGATCGTGTCAAGTTTTCATCAGTCTTCTTCTGCATTTTTCTTTAAGAATATATATGGAAAAAAATTATATATATTTTTTAATTCCTTGCCTTTTAATAACTCACTTTTCAAAACCACATATTTATTTAGAAGATAAAAATATTTTTGAATACCAAAACGGTGTTTTAGGAAGTAAAAAATCAATTACGTAAAATTTTATAAGTGTTTAAAGAAAATTAAGTTGGGATTTATCGAATAATGGGCCTTAATGAGCACTTTGCTTAGTGCGCTGGCTTTACTTATCGCTTGCCTGGTCAAGACCGCCGCTGGAGCACGGGTTAATTTGTAAAGACCGGATTAGTTCGGAGACTATAGGATATACCTCTAAGTACAAGAGTGATGCGATTTAAGGAACCATATGTAAAAAAAAGCTAAATTGTGTCATTATATAATGCATGTGCAATACATGTATGACCATAAATGGATAGGTAAAATGTAAACAGAAAGTGCACCATTTCGAAAAGTAAACATTATTTATTTCATTATTTTCGACGAATTGCCAATTAGACGGTAGCGAGCCGGAGTGAAAAAAGAGGTCAAAAGTTGTGGCAAAGTCCGTGATACATGTCCGTAGGAAGTAGGAACACGATAGAGGTCGCATTGGTGAAATAACCGGAGAGGTAACCTACATAATGGTCATGATCCCCTTACTGAAATGCATACACACATTTACTTACACATATTGTATCCATAATCAGAATAAAACTATTCAGTTGACAAAACATATATATATATATATATATATATATATATATATATATATATATATATATATATATATATATATATATATATATATATATATATATATATATATATATATATATATATATATATATATATATATATATATATATATATATATATATATATATATATATATATATATATATATATATATATATATATATATATATATATATATATATATATATATATATATATATATATATATATATATATATATATATATATATATATATATATATATATATATATATATATATATATATATATATATATATATATATATAACTCTCATAATTTTAATTAATTAAAAACATAAACCATCTATATATAAATTAAAAAGTATTTTTCGTTGGTTGAAAATCTAAAATTTGTTATTATTTATATGGCAGGCCGAAATGGCAGGGCCATCTGTTGGCGGAACAGAAATACACGCAATACTAAAGATTGCAAACTTAATGATGGACAGTGTACTTCTTGGCAGCTGGTTAAATATTGTACGAGTATATCCACTGTGAAATTAAACATTAAAAATGTGCGTTTTCTCTTTTCTTTCTATTATATTTAACAAGACTGAGCCGCAGCAACGCATAGCATACAGTATGAAACAATATATGTAAGTATCTATCTCCATGCGCGGTAGATATCTATTTCTACGCACATATCAAAAAAGGCTTGGTATTTGGAGTTTACGAAAATCATTATTTACGAAAAAAAAAACTAAATAAATAGCCATAAAATGTATGAAACTACCATACATAACAATGAGCATAATGACAAAACAAAAATTAATATTAACTATTTTTATTATTATAATTTATAAATAAAGATATCAAAAATGCAAATTAAGAAATTTATACGATCTGGAAAACCCTGAACTAGCAATTAGCAAAAACTCGTGGCTCAACCTTATTAAAAACTAATTGGAAAAATCAAGATGTCTACTATTATAGAGAATCAATTTTTATAGTGAGCTGTTAACCCACATACAAAACTGTCACATGTGAAGGACACAAATATTAGAAAAGATTATTTATAAATATCGCAAGAATAGGAGGTAATTCGAATAATGTGATTATTGTGCTATTTTAACAATGATGAAGCCCCGGAAGAAATATAAGAATTTTTATACCTGAGATATGGTAAATATTGCGGTATTCAAGGTATATTGAGAGAAAAGTGAATGCAGAGAATATTATAAATGGTATTTTAATAAAGTGATTGCTAATAAAATTATGCCATGAGAGTGTAATTGGCAGGACATAACGAAGTGCTGATATATTGAAGGGAAATATAGAATAGGCAAAAACAGGGTAAAAGCAAAGCAAACGGCGTTCAAAAGCGAACCCTAAGAGCCTTAGACGTATGTTTCGAAAAACAGATGTATAACAATTTAAAAAAATACATGTTACAATTGTAAAAATTACATTAGAAGGAATGTATGACTGAGTCAGAGGAATTGAAAATAATAATAAAGTCCCTTTGAGGTGCTTTGGTAATGCGGAGTGAATGTACGAAAAGAGAATATTTGACAAATGTAAATGGAAGAACAGAACGAGAATGGCCAAAAAAAAGGTTTGGCCATCGACCTTTCATGTGCATACTATCGTCAACAAAAAATCATAAATTAAGATATCTTTAAAATGTATTTTGTTTGTACTTAATCCTTCGTAGGTACTTTTGGCAATAAAAGAAATATATTTTAAAATTATTGAAAAAAAAACTATGGAAATCCGATATAAATGTTCTAGACAAAATATATTAAATTCCTTATTGCATTTAATCGGTTTCCAATGCAAATGTAAGAAGAATCGATATATGTACAGTATCTACTCAATGAATTAGGGCCACGCAGAATTTCGCGCAATTTCTCAATTCAAACAGGAATAACTCAGAGAAAACCTTGAATAAAACAACATTGAATTTTATTTACACAAGAACACTTTATTACGCTTAAATTATGCATATATTTTCATATAAATATAGTTAGTATTTATTATTTCCACCTTTGGCAGAAATAACTGCCTCAATTCTTTTTGGCATACTTAAAATGCACTGTTTTATCGTGTTTTTTATTTCTTCGTCTTCTGACCTAATTTTTTGAATTTTTTTTTTAGACAGTCTACTGTCGGATTTGGGAATGAGTATACCTTATTTTTTAACATGCTCCATACGTTTTCTATAGGATTAAGGTCCGGAGAATTTCCAGGCCAGGGGAGCAAAGGCAGATTTTTGTTAGACAAAATTTTTATTATTGATTTAGCCCGGTGGCAAGGTGCCCCATCCTGCATGAAGGTGTATGGACCTTCTGTTGGGTCGAGTGTATGGTAGAAGGGCAATAAAATTCGTTCGAGGACCTGCTTATAGGAATTTTGGTTCATTGTTCCTTCCACGAAAAACAACGGCCCAGGTAAATTGTTAATAATACATGACCATATCATTGTTGCAGGGGGGTGTTTGATAACTTTAACCACACAGGCCTCATTGTAACGTTCCATTGGTGTTCTCCTGACGAATCGACGGCTCTCTGTCACGGCTTCTAACCGGCACTCATCACTAAAGATGACCTGAAAAATAATGAAAATTTAAGTTTAATTCAAATATATAAGTTTATTGACTAAAATGATATGTTGAAAATTCAATTTAAATAAATACCTTTTTCCAATCATCTACCGAGTAATTTCGATGTAGCCTGGCCCATTTTAATCGATCCGCTTTCATTCGTGGTGTCAATTTTGGTACTTTTACAGGGCGCCTGCATTTCAGATTTACTTCGTAAAGACGTCGCCTCAGTGTTGATACCGATATATTTATACCCTCTTCTTCCAATTTTATTTTTAATGTTTTTGCTGATGCACTTCGGTTTTCTAAGGCACTTTGAACGATTTTTTGATCAGTCCTCGGTGTTGTTTTTCTAATCTTACGACAGTTCTTTCGCTGATTGCTGGTGGCGGGTGACTGATTTTTTATTGATTTTGAAATTTTGTCCACTGTTTGACGAGAAACGTTTTCTTTTTTTGAAATTTCTCTATTAGATAGTATTCCTAATTTCAGTAGCACTATAACACTAGACTTTTTTTCCTCAGAAATGTCTTTACTTTTTCCCATTTTGTCCTTTTCAAAAAAAACACTTGTGTTTACAAAAAAAAATTATACTTTATGAACTAAAATTAAAAATTAAGTTTTTTTCACAAGACACGATAACTATATAACCTCTCTGAACAAAACAACAATCAAAACTCAAGAAACTTCACTAATAAATGAGATAGGGCTTTTTTTTGAACTTTCAACTATCTGTCTACCTGTGCTAATTAGGGACCTTTCTCAGAAAAAGGGTTTAAAATTTTGTAAACGCTTAAATAATCCAGGTATATTTTACATATTATTGAAGGTAATATACATGATATTAGATGTCAATAAAAAACTTAAAGTATTTATGTAAAATAAATGTAATAATCCAAAAGATTTCAGAGTATTCAAAAAAATAATGGGTGGCCCTAATTCATTGAGTAGATACTGTATAAAATTAAAATAAAAAATAAACACTGAATATAGTAATCATCTTATGCAGAATATTTGGTCGTGTTTGAGGTAAAGCAACGAGGAAAAACTTGAAAGCAATTTACACATGGCGTTGTCATAGAAACTTATAAGAAGATATATTAACACTGGGTCGGAGGGAATCTTGGTAAAGAAGGGGCTGAGTGACAATTTAGTGGGGGAACTTACAACGCCTTTCTTCCCCAAAAACATATTTAGTTTGGGGATCTAAATATATCTCTTTAACAACAAAATCAAGCTGGGAATCAACAGAGTAGGAACGTATTCCCCTTAGAAATAAGTCATGCATTTGCGTTACACGTGGATGCGATTGGATTTTTTGTTATTTTTCAAATAGTTGACTAATAAAAAGTTCAAGTCAAGATAATAAATATTATATAATTTCAATAATATTAATATCTTGGTACAGATTAAATTTTGAAATTTCAATGTTATGCCTGTAAAATTCATTCCGATGTAAACTCAGATAATTATAACAAGTAAAAAGGTACGATTACATGTGCATTTGGAGACACTTCTGAATTGAAAATTGATAAAAACGAGATTTTAAAACATTTTTTAAGGAAAAATAAATCTTCTTCATTATTGATCGAATCAATTAGGTATTATTATGGTAAATTAGACAGAAAAATAAAAATATTCAAACAAACAATAATTCAAACCCTCCATAGCTGAATGTCCCCTTTTTATATCAAAATCGACATATGGCAGATCATGACCCTCGTGCTCACGAAGGTACCTCGTCATTGAAGTGCATAAAATTAAAAGTAAGTGAAGTAAAATCAGTAATTTAGTGATTTCCAGCACCACTGAAAAAAACCTATACAGGGAGGAACAGAAGTACGCGCCATTTGTGGTGAAAGTACGTAATATTATATATTTTCGCTAAAGACAGACATTTTTCGTACAGGTATAAAAACCCCTCGTCATAAAAACGTTATCAAAATGAAACATAATACAGTAACGGTGTGTTTATTATACTACGATTAGAAATTGACTTTAGGACAAATACAACACATGTTTACAAGTATTTTTTTTCCGAACAGGATACAGTTAACGTATTACATGGCGAAGCATATTTTCACATCTGATTTGAGAAACACACCATTAAAAAAAATCTTTTCGACGGTAAGTTGTGTGTATAAACAAGTTATCTAAAAATATAACATAAATGGATATTTCTAGTTTTTGCTCCAAAGCCTTCAATATAATACCTCGTCCAGTACAAGTCATTCTATCCAGTCTCACGCACCAGCGGATATTTTTTTAATCCCAAGAAAGGCTGTAAGGATTCTGAAGGCAAACGGAAAATGCAGTCAGGATAGGTAGGACTCAGGTAGAACAAAGAAGAATGGGTTTAGAACCTTTAGGAACAAGCAGGTATGAAGTGCACCCGATCAAGGATACAGAATACGAAATTAATAAAACCAGATGCTTATCCTGCCTTTCATATTTATGTTCAAGTCGTTCATTATGCAAAATATAGATTCGAAAATCCATACAAGATATAAAAGATGTGCCTAATTGCATTATAAAAATCATTTTCAATGCCAACCTCAAGATAAGTAGATCTTTTAATTAGATGATTCGGCAGTCACTTTGTGGTAAAATCTATCCATTTGTAATTAATGTTTTACTTAGTAAATACCACTATTTCTTAAAATCTATGTCTATGTTCCACTGATAAGAAATAAAAATAAATAAATAAATAAATAAAAATGAGAAACAGCTACAACCCCCTCTTCAACCTTCAACGTCCCAAGGACCCAACTCTAAAATTTAGAATTAGCTTCACATACGGTGTTTGAAAATGATGCGGAATGCATCGAAACACGTGTCACAGTAGATTTTAAGAAATTGTGGTATTTACTAAGTAAAACATTAATTAAAAATAAGTAGATCTTATTTCATAAAAAATAGATTTTGTAGTATAAATATAAAAAATATAAAAAGCCTTGTAGCACGACTCCGAACAACAGAATACAAAACTAGGAATTTAAATAAATCGTCAAAATCCAATGAACTTTTTTTCCATGAAATATTTTAGCTAGTTTCAGAAAATTCTTAGTTAGCTTTTTCCATTAAATAGTTTACTTAGTTTAAGACAATCTTGCTGTCGTAAAAGTTAAGATGAAATAACGTGTATCTATCCAATGGAGTGGATTAAGGATCAGAAGATATGAATTATTGAAACCTCAAACATCAAATTGAATGACGTATTGAATACGACACGTAACTTGCAAGTCCGTCATTGTGACGCTCGCGGCTGGTAACAACATTCTATAATGGATAGAGTCAGAAGTTGATCCCGACGGTTAGCAGCTAGTTTAGGACCTTGGAGTCCCGGGTTCGCGGACCCGAGCAGCCGCCGGTCCTCGCTCTACCTGCGGCCCGCGGACTCGAACCCGGGGATAACCTTC
This sequence comes from Brachycentrus maculatus, assembly GCF_059751285.1. Taxonomy (NCBI): domain Eukaryota; kingdom Metazoa; phylum Arthropoda; class Insecta; order Trichoptera; family Brachycentridae; genus Brachycentrus; species Brachycentrus maculatus. The sequence goes on along the minus strand of NW_028281186.1, from coordinate 390,799 downwards.
GCAGGCGGAAAACGGCCTCGCCGCGCCAACTGTGCTACACAGCCGGCAATGCAAACTTGTCCCCGTAATATTATAGTAACGATCTTGTGTCTATGTATTGTGTTCTTCGACCGCACTATGTATTCCTCGTCACTTTTATATTTTGTATATTGAAAACATTGTTAACTTTGTGGTAAGGTAATATAACACTCTCCTTATCATTCATCGTTCACTTTGTGTAATACCACTTTAATGTTGTTATCAAAGTGGTATTACATAAAGTGAACGACGGAGAGTAAGGAGAGTGTTGTATCTTTTTTCATTAATTGATTCGGCAGTCGCTTAGTGGTAAAATCTATTACTAATTTAAGTTTTACTTAGCAAATACCACTATTTCGTAGAATCTATTGTGACACGTGTATCGATGCATTGCGCAATATTTCAAACACCATTTTATCGATAAGTGATATTATAGAAGTGTTGAGATGGTTTGGATACGTGGAACGAATGAGTGAGGAAAGAGCGGCAAAACAAATTTATAAATGAATGTAGTCGGAAAAAGGAGCAGAGGAAGACCGAGAAAAACTTGACACGATCGGGTATGACAAATACTTGGTAGTGGTCAGGTCAGGAGTCGAAATAATCGACGGGTACGTACGAGGAGATGCATGAATGTGGAAGAGGCTCTTTCACATTCATGCATCTCCTCATACATACCCGCCGATTATTTCGACTCCTGACCCGACTGCTTTCAGGTATTTGACATACCTGATTGTGCCAAGTTTTTCTCGGTCTTCCTCTGCTCCTTTTTCCAACTACATTAGCTTCATAAATTTGTTATCCGTTCTTTTCTCACCATACGTTCCACGTGTCCAAACCATATCAACACACCTTTCTTAATATTATCGATAATGCTTAACTCAGCATTGTATTATTTTCTTATTTCACCATTCGAACATCTATCGTCTGAGGGATCGGATTTCGACTGCATTCAGTCTGCTTTCATCCTTCTTTTGCATTAATGTGTTTAAATAAATAAATATAACGTATTGAAAATATTACATATACGATAGTACGAATAGCATAAGAATAGAGTGAAATATTGCATTACTCGGAATCCGGGAAAAGTGTTGCACATAACGAGAAGCCTCGAGAAGTCTCTGTAGAGACGATCTCGAGTGCTCCGATTTCTCGATCCGCTGCCCATGTAGGCGGCGCATCTCCGCGCAGTTTACACCGAACGCGATACAATTGATATATATCTGGTTCGAGACCTAAATGTGAAATAAAAACGCGAGACGGCCCACGCGTTTCACAATACATAATATGCCCGCAAAGTGAGTGAGCTATTAGTGTCAATCCGATCAGAATGGGAACGGACGAAATATTATTGTGAGAATGTATAGGATGTTTTTTTTAGAGGTATACAAATTTCCCGCAGTAAGTTGATGGTGGCACCCGCCGTGCGGCATGTTGCGCCATCTTGTTGAAACCACAGCTCTGTCAATCAACTAGGGTACGAAGAAGTCAGTAATCATGGTTCTGTAGCGCTCTCCAATGACCGTAACATTCTGGCCGGCAAAAAATATGGGCCAATGATTCTACCGATAAAGCACACCAAACAGTGACTTTTAATGGATGTAAGGGTGTCTCTACAAAGGCTTTTGGGTTTTCACCACTCTGAATTCGACAATACTGCTTATTGACATAGCCATTTAACCAAAAATGTGCCTCATCCGTGAACAAAATTTTGCATTGAAAAAGAGGCCTTTGCACAGTTTACAAAATTTGCACAATTAGCAAGCGCTGTTCTGCCGTCAGTCTATACATGGTGATATGGTAAAACGTACTGATCATAAAACCACTGTCAACTGTCAAACTGACAGTCTGTAGAAACAATGTTGCTAGCTTAAAAACCAAACCTCTAAAAAAAACATCCTGTACAACTAGCGGCGCTGGAATTTAGACTGCGCTGTGACCGAAATGTGGACCTTCTACCAAACAACGCCACTAAACTCGTCTCTGCACTCGGCAACTCGCATACGCTAAACACGCGAAAGGACACGATTAGAGTTGAGTCTTGTATGGTATTTATGTCCGCAGACTGTCTTCGCAAGAATGCCAAAACAAAATTGTAACGGCACGCATCTACACAAAGAGATGCTATCGTACAAACAACACATTTATCGGGCGAATCTTCACAACAAACCAAGCGGCGAAATACTGGATTTAAATTACAAGAGCGATAAGATTTATTACTATTTTAGTTCACTTATATTAACTTCAGGTTGATAAAAGTATAATAAGGACAGGAAATGCAAGTTAAAACATATTTCAGAGACGTAAACCGCAATCGAGGTTTGCAAGCAGTAGCTACTTACATGTAAGGGGATCACTGAAAAGGCCACATTAAGTTAATTGTAAATATACATATTCACAAGGATTACAATAAAATTCAAATTTAGTTGCACAACTTCCTCGCTTTAGCATAAATTTGTACTTAAGAAGCTCCGGTAGCGTTTTTATATGCTTATTATGGTACGCTACCTTACTCAGCGTATGTGATCCACAAAAGTGCCGAAAAAAAACTCGTAGGTATACGTACGTTGTATACCTGCAATCATAAAGTGGGACAAAACCGCTTTGAGAGAGAAAGAAAGACAAGGCCGATCGATTGGGAACACTAACGAAATAACGCAACTAATGGAGATAGAACCCAAAAACGAGAGAGAAGGAAAATGAACAAATTGGGTTCGCCTTTTTTTGACAGCATAGCATGTGAGGACATGCGGCGTTAGAGCTACTAATAATCCTTAGATCATGCATACACTAATCCCAGAAATATATACATATACATTTTAGAGGGTCGGTTAAAAGACCGTAGCTACAAGTCGTTCGAAAGCAGGTAGCGAAGGGTTTTACATCTTGCCCAGAAAATGACAAAAGAACTACTATGGAAGCATTAAACATTATGTCTTGAGAAATTGGAGAATCAGCGTCATATGTAAACCGAATGCAGGAAAAAATGCCGTTTCAACATGCTCAAATGAAATGTGTTAAGAGAAAATTAAGCTAGGCCTAGAATAGAAATTTTCCGCGCGTGTTGTAACGTCGTTTTTAGGTTAACAGTCGTTTCTGAAATTAAACCAGAAGCGAAAAACTCGATGAAAGTCAGCAAGCAGTAGAGTCCATCAAAATATTGCCAAACAGTCATAAATAATTTGATAGGTGCATAATATTAGAAGTAATTCAGAATAACACCGTATCATCGGGTATTTTTTTTGTGAAAACATATACATGAGGTCACTTATTAACATTTTTATATCGAGCGAATAAAGTAGACCGAATAAATAAAAAGGTTATTTTCGTGGCAGTGAAAGCGTATTACTATGCGTCGAGTGCAGTCATCTGTACACAAACATGCAATGAGGTATTTTTTCATACAAGACATGGAAATAATAATGTTGAAAATGTATTATTTTGCACTAATATTGAACGGCAACAAAGAATATAGAATTACGTCAGGAACAAAAAAGAGTGTGACTTGTATGTCACTAAGGGGAAAAATCATGCGTGTGAAACGATCCCCCACATAGTCAGGGTGACCCTGAGGTCGCCCTTCGTGCCGGGGGAGCCCTGAGGGGCTGAGCCCCCTTTGGCGACGGGCCCCTACGGCAGGAGGCTCAACGTACACGGGCTGGAGGGGCCGGGGTTAACGAACCCTGCAGGACAGACGACAGTACAGGGGAGTAAAGATTAATCACCTCTTCAAGCGAGAAAGGTACGAAGCATTATTGTCACATCAGTTAAGAACGAGAACCGTGGATCAGCATCAGGTACCGAAGGAGAATTGGCGTTTCTTGCTTAGAATAGGAAGGCGAGAAAATACACAAAGCTCAAAATATAGCATAGATTGAAATAAAATAACACTCTCCTTATCATTCATCGTACACTTTGTGTAATATCACTTTAATAACTTTTGAACGATGAATAAAAAAAATAAAATAAAAAAGAGTTATATTACCATACTACAAAGTTAACAATGCTTTTAATATACAAAATATGAAATAAAATAAACCAAAAATATTACAATACAAATTGATTATTTAAAATATTTAAGATTTGTATAATCCCATTTACTGATAACAATAATCGCTATTATATAATATAAGTGGTTAATTTTTAAAATAATCAACATGTCATTCCACAAAGTTAATGCCGAATAAATAAATAATTACAATACAAATTATTAGAAAATACGTAAGTAAAAACAATTGTTTATCAAATATTTAGCTAGTATTTTTTTATGTGAAAAAATATGGTGTCTATCAGTTATTTTCCCTTCGTAAAGTTCCCCCGTTAAGATGGTACATAAATAAACAAATTATCCTCACTACTCGAGATAAACCTCGTCGTCACAACAAGAGATCGCTAAGTAAATGAGTGTGGCAGAGCATTGTAAACGGTGACAAAAGGTATTATGGATTAATATTTATCACAAACGAAAAAATATGCATTACAAAAGAAGATAAAGCTCGCCAAGGATATGAAGTATTTTTTTTATATATGTGTTCATGTCACGCATGTTAAAATGGTATGGGAAGACGGTATACCATGAACAAAAATATTATTTTGTGTATAATAAATATCCTAATTCAATTTTTGTCCGCCTCCGTAGTGTAATGGTCAGCACGCTCGGCTACAGTTCTGGAGGTCCCGGGATCGATTCCCAAGGGGGGTAAAATAAATATAAGTGATTTTTTCACTGTAATATTTATTCAATATTACCATGGACTGGTACCTGGAGCGGGGGGCTGATCACCTTTCCTTCATGTGTAAAAACGATCAAGATAACACTGTGTTTATATGACACAGTTCCCTATGCACCATTCGGGTGCGGATAAGGGTTTTATTATTATTAATTCAGTAGAATATTGTAGACAATTAACATAATATGACTCGTTAGTTATAGTAACATTTAGAAATACTGCTTTATTTAAAGAATTTCAACGTAAACACACTGATATTCACGTTGACGATACATTTTTGGGTAGTTAAATTATCACGCGAGACTAAAGGGGTCTTTATTAAAAGGTATCAATTTGTGGTAGAGTAAGTTCGAACTCAGAAACTTTGACTCAGCGACACTAACCACGGGACCACAACAAAACCACAATTTTTGTTGATTTTTTCTAACCAGAAGAGTGATTGAATATTAAATCAATGAAAACGATACAATGATTTGTTTGAAGTGGCCTAGGTTCAATTTCTGGCCGATTATATGGTATATGGAAATAAGTGGTCTATTACTTTAAAAGTGTACGAGACATTAGATTGCATTCTGTGATACACAAACAAGAACCATACGTATAGTTACGGCTTCTGAAATATCGCGTGGAAATAATGGGAAGAAGTAGCAGAAACATACAAATATTGCTCACAATAGTATGATGGAAAGCAAGCCATAAAACAATTACTAGTGGATATGTTACGCATGCATTATTTAGCTCGTGGTGACTTTGATGTTTTCAATTGAGTCGGATGTCGGGGACGAGAGCTTTTCAGCTGTGACAAGCTGACAATAATATTTATCAAGGGTTCCAGAAATCCAATTTACTCGGCGGATGTACCGATGTACCGGCCCCTGCACGCTCCAGCCATCTGCCCTCGCACAATAACCGAAGTACGGGGATCGACGAGTGTGTATACCATCAGATGTATACAGCGTGCAGTATACTGGTACAGCGCAGGATACAGGAGGGGAGGGTAGTCTCCAAGAATAAGCCGGGTCGGGAAAACTGTGTAAGGAATTACGGAAGGAAGAAGTTCAATGCACCGATCCTGTTTGCCCGATGAGCGTACATTATAACTAGTATAAGCATAGCATGCACAACGTATATATCGTAGTCACACAGGACAAAGTGACCAAGTGCATTTTGTACAAAAACGAGATCATTGGCTATTTGATATCTTACTAGCTTAATATTGCCCTGAAAAACATGGCAAGGATTTTAAACTTGGAAGGATAATATATTTACTTGTTACAAATGACTAAATGCATTGATGTTTATTTTCTTGCCAAGCAAAAGTGGCTTGAATGGCCCTCCTGAACATTTTGTGAGTTGGTCATTTCTCCTGTACGACTACGATATAAGAGCTGTAGAGTTATACATTAACTAATTCTTACAAAATTATACGAGTATTAGATGAGACACAATTGCAAAAATATTGCAACAAATTACGAGAAAACTAACGATATTTATCAAAATGCAAAAACAGGCAATAATTTTTTTTTACCACAACTTTCCCATAAATCTTCAGTTGTACAAAAAAAATTCTATAAATATATATTCCGGTACGGGCTATAAGTATTTTGTAAAAGAGTTGATATTCGCATTTAAAAAATAGGAGTTTTACAATTTCTGTATATTCAAGAAATGGTTTTATCGATATTGAAGTGTCTATATGGACAAAAAAAATAGAAAAAATCAACAAAAATGCCAGGAATACAAAAAAACACTGATAAACACTGTTTTTTTTAAACTTTCGTTATTTGTTAAAAATATAATATAAGAAGAAAAAAAATTATTCCGTACAAGGAGTTTAATATAACAAAAAGATTTTCTCACTAATATGTACAAAAAATCTTACAAACTTAATTTTGTACTGATTACAATAAAAATGTACAGTTAGAAACACACTTTAGTAAAAGTAAAATTCATTAATAAACAATGTTATTACAATCGTAGAAATATTTGGCCTTATTTAAAATAAAGTAATATTATTTTGGTATTTTATCCGTACTTATATGCCGATGATATCCCGAATAAACTTGATAATAATGATTAGCAATAAATCATGTATACTTAGAAAAACCAACTAGTAATTACTATCTGTAAGAAGCAGTGAACCGAATATTATATTGATATTCTAAATACATACTACACGACAGCACAAACGCAAGATAAAGGCGATAATGATACTAGACATTTCGCCTTGTATATGACTAATCAAATACAAGTAAATGTTCATTTTTGATGTTGACGGCTCGTTATATTACGATGAGTAAAGTACATTGTTGACACTCAAAAACCAGTTATTTACAGCAGATTTGTCGAAACAGAGTAGCGCAAGATTTTAGTAAATGTGTCACCAGTGTTTGGTTTTTTGTAACTAGACGGAAGAAAAGTGTCCCACATACTGAAAACTATGCAAATATGCGTGAAATTGAGCACTTGAACTAAGATATTCTTTTTTATGACCACCTTAATTATTTTCCACGTATGAGACCTGGGTACCTACCTGACGAAGCATAAAAAACACACAGAAATATCCACGTATTTGATAACCCAGTTAATTTGAAATGAATGCGAGTTGTAGACAGTGAAGATACTTTCGTTAATTGGGCGTGTGATATACAATATGTATATTATTTCACGGACACACTTACACTCATTTCGCGAATAGCAAGTTGCAATTGTTAAAAGCAAAGATAATATGTGACAAGAGAAGAAATATAATTAAATGAAAGTCGAAAACAGTATAGTATTATATATGCACACACGTTTTTACAAGAAACGAATATTCTCAGAATACCTAATCACGAACGCGAAATTAGCAAGTTATCACTTTCATTATCATATTTCATTTCATATCATAAACTGATAGCGTGAAACTACTTTATGGCGGATAACCCAATTGAATTAATGGTTTCGTGCGTCCAACAACTATCGACGCCGATCACATAAATATAACCCAACAAAAGAATATTTAATTTATAGGTATCAATACATAAAGTTTTCGAGGAATAATGATTTTAGAGTAACTAACTACCTTATCGTAAGTTAAATAGTATATTTTAAAAGCATTATCGATAAAATTAAGAAAAGTGTGTTGAGATGGATTGGTCCATGTGAATCGAATGAATGAAGAAATAATAGTAAAACAAATTTATGAGGCGAATGTGGTGGTAATAGAGGCAGAGGAGGACCTAGGAAAGGTCAGGGAGTCGGAATAATCGGCGGGTGTGTATGAGGAGATGCATGAGTGTGGAAGATGCGAAGATTGTTTGAAAAACAGAAGAGTGTGGCGTTTTATTTTTTCAGCTTATCCCTGCGAGGAAGCGGCGTGATAGTTAGTTTTTAAGTTTATTTAAAAAGCTACTAATTTTGGTTTTGAGGAACAACAAAAATATGCAACCTTTGAGCAGTCGTATCATGTATGATTATTTACAATCTAAATGTTTAGATCGTTTCAATTAGTTTACTAAACACGCAAAAATCACCAAAATCCAGTACGATGATGTTAGATTTAATCCAGAATCTAATAATGACTATTCATAAATTTGTAAAGACCAATTTTTAATTTATTCAAAGCGATCAAAGTTTGAAATTTATTAGAAAATAAAGCAACGGAAAAATACTTATAAAAAAACGAAACAAAGAATGCCTTTATTATGCCGATGAGTCGCATCGTATCGGTCCAATTCAGAGTGCATTTCGAGGTGACCTCAAATCGGTCGGCTTACTAACGTTACACAAAGGGTATCGGTATTGAGAGAGTTCAGCGACAGTCCTTTCATACACTCATATTGTTGGAAAAAATATTCAAAAACATTTCTTTAAGGATGAACATTTTTCAAAATATATATGAAACATTTTATTTCGATTAAAAGTATTTATAATATAGATTTTTAAAATAATATTGATTTTTATACCATAAAAGAAATTTACACATTATGTTTCATTTAGATATGTTTTTTTATTTTTATAAAGCGACGTGTTTTAACATTTTTTAGTAAAAGATTTTGTCCGTCTTAGTGTAGTGGTTAGCGCGCTAGGCTATCATGCTGGAGGTCCCGGGTTTGATTCCCGGGGGGGGGGGGGGGGCAAAATAAATAAAAGTGATTTTTCACTCTAATATTTATTCCATATTACCCTGGACTGGTACCTGAATCGGAGGGTTGATCACCTTTCCTTCGTGTTAACGATCCAGATATCACTCTGTATGATGCAGTGCCCTATGCACCATCGGAAAGGGTTAAAAAAAAACAGATTATACGTTTTTTAAACATATTTTATTTATATAAAGGAATATGTGTTGCATTCATTCTTAAGTAAAAAAAAACGTTAGTAATAAAAGGATAAAAAGGATCTTACGTTTACGGGTTTAGTAAAGTATAAAGGTCTATAGTTAAATAATCAGTAGTTTGTCTTATAAGGCTGTACTATTGTAGAAGCGAGTAGATAAATATTACACGTATGGTACGTTTAGCTGAGCTCATTAACTATGTAGCCGAGCATTGTTAACATTGTTTTTTTTTACAAGAAATCGGAGAAACGTGTGGTCTTAATAAAGTGCTACCTAGTTTACATCTGTCTATTGTGTTGCTGAAACTTGATACTCCGCAGTGCTTCATTATCATAATGCGTAACAAAACGATTTTCTCGTTTTTGAAAAGTGGATCAAGACTGTTGTAAACCCATTTGGAATTGTAATAATCCAAATATCAATGTCAATCGTAATAAGCGGGCGAGAGAAGTATAGTGGCCGGCCGTTTCGAAGGTTTGCTGGCAATAAACTGGCCGCAAGCGGCGCTCGTAATTCTCGGAGATGGCCGGCATCGATGGGAATATGGTATTTACAGATCGGTGATAAGTGATATGGAATATGTCTCATTCTTCTCTTTTTTATGAAAGAAGATGGAAGTCAGAGAATCCTAGAGCTAACGACATGGCATTTGGCTGGCTTAAGCGATCACTTTATACTTTATACACTTGTGTAAGGTTTTTCATTCTGCTTATTATTGAACATCCAGATCGCATTAATTCTTAAAACCTGTATATACATACAATGGTCTTAGATCTTACCATATACCGGTAAGGTTTTCGATACTTTTGTGAAGTTGGTCTATTGTAACGCCATCAGTTAAGGGGTATCGCTCACTCCTTTCAACAACGTCATATATCGAAAAACTTGATTTTTCAGGTGATCGTTTTTGAAGTTTAAGAATATAATAAAATGTATTAAAAAGAAATACCAAGCCACTTATTGAAGTACTTACTTTGGAAAAAATCTTTTTATGTAAAATCTGAAGGTTTTTTCTCCATTTGAAAAATATTTAGTTTATTTAAAAAAAATAGTTAAACATTACCTTTTCTTTAAAATGCAAAAACAACACTTTCTGCTGTGTAGCGGGTAAATAAATATTAAGTTAAAATATGCCGCTTTTGCTGGGATATAGTACATTTTCTGGGCATTCCGAAAACATGCACAACTGAAAATTGACGATTTTTGATATATGCCGTTGTTGAAAGGAGTGAGCGATATGTGAAGTATTGGCTTATTTATAAGTTACGAAATTTATTGAAAATGTGAAAAAAAAAATTGTTTGTGTGATAAATGATAACATTACGCGTGTGGCAACTGATACCCGAGGAAAGAGGCATCATCATCAGCCAGCATCGGGCCGGCAAGGTCGCCCCACTTGTGGGAGCGCCGCGCGGGCCGGGGCGGAGGGAGACGCGAGGAGACGAGAGGAGACGAGAGGAGACGAGAGGAGACGAGACGAGGCGAGAAGAGCCGAGCAGCCGGACCGAGGCGGCCTCCGCGCGAACCTTGCAGCAGCTGCCGAAGCCGTAATCAGGTTATGTCGGCGACCAAGGAAATCATACCGACGAGGTATCAAATGGTAATCAGATCACACGCAAAGGATGCACAGAGTAGGCGAAAGGTCGCGAGTACTCGCGCACTGCCACTGCTCGGCTGTCCAAACTCAAAACACAGTAAAGGACATTTTGTTTGTAGTACTTTTTTTTTGCATTTTTGGATTAAGTACAATCTACTTAATCCAACAATGCAAAAAAAACGTACTACAAAAAAATGTCCCTTACTGTGATTTTGAGTTTGGATAGCCGTGCTGTGCACTGGCTCTCGGGAATATACGTCGGTGTGCACATCTGTGCAAACATACTCAATTCGACTGGTCATTTTTTTGAATAACCTAACGTCCAAGTGACTCTGAAATCTAGCTACGGCGTATGCAACACCGCTTATCATGACCCTACTTATGTTTAAACTTTATATAAAAAAATTATAAAAAAAAACAAATATATAAAAAATATTAAAATAATGTTATAGTCCTGATAAATATATGGTTTGAACCATAAATATCATTAATTGGTTCGGCAGTCACTTTGTGTTAAATCTATCCATGTTTTTATTTATTGATGTTTTACTTATGGTATAAAAAAAGCTTTGGTGTAAAGAGTGATATTTACCAAGTAAAACTTAGAATAAAAATGAAACATAAAATCTCGATGCATATATTCAATCGATGGGGTTTCTTTACATTTTTATCCAATGTATCCACCCCGTAGTGGAGAATAGAGCCTCGGTTCCATCTGCCCCGTGGAAGTCATTCACCCCTGACGTCCCACTACCCTCCTACACTCCTGTGCTCGGCTGCTGCTCCTCTACACCCTAATGGCTTTCTGGGGTTTATTTATTTCTGTTGCATCGCCTCCAACGGTATTACGCTTAAAGACGAATTTATTTTGCACCAGACGTGTCTCGTTGGTCGACAACTATAAGAAACTTAATTTGAACGAAAAGTATTCCAGATTTGTGAACAAGTATTTGGAAACACTCAAAAAATTGTACATAAAAAAATAAAAAGTATTATTTCATTAATTGATTCGCCAGTCACTTTGTAGTAAAATGAATTAATTTTTAATTTAAGTTTTACTTGGTAAATACCGCTTTTTCTTAAAATCTGTATCTAATAGATAATGATCATTAATTTAAAAACAATAACGTAATAATCCTAAAAATAATTAATACAAAAAATCATAAGCTGCAACATTTTGAAACAATAGTTATTCATAAATTCAGAAATTCATTCAACCTATTGTGACTCGTATTTCGATTCATTCCGCATCATTTTCAAACACCGTAAACCACAAATCATACGGTGTTTAAAAATTATCCGGAATGCATCGTGACACGTGTCACAATTATTAAAAAAAAAAAAAACAGTGGTATTTACTAAGGAAAAGTTAAATTAAAAATTAAAAGATTTTACCACAAAGTGACTGTTGAATCAATTAATGGAATTAATTTGTATCATTAAAATAAAAACCGCTTCTGTAGTGTAATGGTCAGCACGCTCGGCTACCGTTCTGGAGGTCCCGGGTTCGATTCCTAGGTGGGTCAAATAAATACAAGTGATTTTTTCACTGTAATATTTATTCAATATTACCCTGGACTGGTACCTGAAGCGGAGGGCTGATCACCTTTCCTTCGTGTGTGAACGATCAAGATAACACTGTGTTCATATGAAGCAGTGCCCTATGCACCATTGGGGTGCTGATAAGAGTTTTATTATTTATTATTATTAAAATAAAAATAGCAAAAAGGGCGTCATTTTGTGTTATTATAATTTGATTAAATCTTGTACATGAAATAACTAACTGACCATCACGCCGCTTTTTCGCAGGGGTACGCAGGGAGAATAGAACCCCACATCGTTCTGTCTTTGCAAACATGCTTTGCCATTTCAGATTCGTGCATCTACTCATACATACCCCCCGATTATTCTGACTCCAGACCTGACCACGAGAAGTATTATTATTTATCTCAAATATTTATTTGAAGGATACTACAAGGGCAGTAAATAATAAGGCGCATTTTACAATGAGCAGTAAGCAGAAACGTATTCCGAGAAATCACGTGCGTGTTCTTATCGCACACATAATAGAGTTGTAGTTTTAGCCTCAAGACTCAATCGACAATCCGTCTAGTCGCATGTATTGATAAATCGGAAAATGTTGACGTACTCGCAACTAATATGTGTGTATCCAGACTATTTGGCGGCTAACGCTATTACACATACATAAGATAATAGCTGCTAAACAAGGAAAGCACGAATACAGTGTAATATCATAATGATACACTATACGAAGGGTAAAGTAAATCATTCTAGGAACTGAATATTCCAGTTTTATAAACTATTAATTAAAAGCGCACTCCATTTAGAAGTTATTTACTTAAATATCCCATTGATATGTTAATAAAGATGACAAAGCTTATCGATTGAGGACGTCGAAATAATCGGCGGGTACGTATGAGGAGATGCATGAACGTGAAAGAGGCGTAAAATGTTTGCAAAGACAGAGTGGTATGGCGTTCTATTCTCTCTGCCTACCCCTGCGGGAAGCGGCGTGATAGTTAGTAGTTACGTTGAGTATTAACAGAACTAACGACTTGGGAGTGTTATGGGTAGAATGGGGAATATATATATATATATATATATATATATATATATATATATATATATATATATATATATATATATATATATATATATATATATATATATATATATATATATATATATATATATATATATATATATATATATATATATATATATATATATATATATATATATATATATATATATATATATATATATATATATATATATATATATATATATATATATATATATATATATATATATATATATATATATATATATATATATATATATATATATATATATATATATATATATATATATATATATATATATATATATATATATATATATATATATATATATATATATATATATATATATATATATATATATATATATATATATATATATATATATATATATATATATATATATATATATATATATATATATATATATATATATATATATATATATATATATATATATATATATATATATATATATATATATATATATATATATATATATATATATATATATATATATATATATATATATATATATATATATATATATATATATATATATATATATATATATATATATATATATATATATATATATATATATATATATATATATATATATATATATATATATATATATATATATATATATATATATATATATATATATATATATATGAATATTTATTTTAATTTTATTTATTTATTTTAAAGGGAAAATAACAAATACATTTAGACATATAGAAAGTACAGGTTAGAGAAAAAAAATGAACAATGAGATTAAATGATTCAGAAACAATTTTCCACTAAAAGCAAAATATATATACATAGACATAATGCAAAATGATCACTTAAACCAGCCATTGATAGGTTCTACATCCTGTAATTTTTCCATATTCAAATCTCAATGAACTTCTTCATCAATGTTGATATCAATAAAATCTTTGTATAAATTATTGATTAGATGTGGAATAAAGAACGTCACATTTCCATAAATATCTCGTTTCAAGAGCTAAATTTAAATCTTGATTCACATCGTATTGCGATACCTGCATACCATTATATATGTAGGTATAAAAAGGGTTACTGGGTCGGCTCCCTTGAACGGAAATACATTTCAAAAGAGAGAATCGAGAGAAAAACGCGGAGATTGAACTTAATACAGCCGAGACAATCTCAAGTAGATGCACGCTGGAGCCTTGGCTTATTTGCATTCGGGATTTAACTACCGCCAATGCTACATAACGTTACGTAAAATTATGCTTTCAAGTAATGGACAATTCTATAACATCACAAAATAATAGCAGGTTAGTAAATTTAAGACTTACTTCAAAGTCACCGGGATAACTGCAATGATAGTGAAAAATTAATATTAAGCAAAACGTGTGTCCAAATCTTTGTTCACAAATATGGACATCTCTAGAATACAAGATACATTTCAAAAGGGTCTTGGCTAAATAAAACGGTTACTCAACTCAACCATGGATGGTGCCGAGAACTCACATGTGAGAGAAAGTGTCAATTAAAGGATATAAACATGTTCCGATATTAGATTAGCGTGGTTGTCAATCATGTGTAGAATGGTGAACGTTACACGTATATAGAGTGATCACTTAAACTAACCTTTAATAGGTCGTAAGCGCTGTAAATTCTCAAACTTCCATATTCTTCTTCATCTATATTAAGATGGCAATATAAAGCAATTTTTTTTTAAAATTACCTAACGTTCAAGTGACTCTGAAATCTATCTACGGCTTATGCAACACCGCTTATCATGGCCCTATTAGGACTTCAATTTTATTAGTTTTATAGCCTATACGTACTCGTGAGTGGATTTACTCGTTATGTTTAAAGTTACTATAATTTCATGTAATTCATGAGTGAAAATTCTAGGAAAAAACACTCTCGCAGAACCAAAATGTCTGGCATATGAGTATAATTATTCCAATGCGTAAAAAGGATACAATTTAAGGTTTAAAACGTCTACCGATGCAAATACATAGTACAGTACCTACCGCACAATGGCAGGTAAAAAAATGGTATTGGCGAAGGTTTTAGGCGCAATCGCGTTGCGCTCACCCGCGCTCCGTACTGTAACAAACGATGATGGCGACCAGTATGTACTGGCGATACCACCTACCTATGCCTAAAGACTCGTAATTGATAACAATTATTGCTATAGGAGGGCAATCGTAATCGGAATCCATTGTACACGAGAGAATCATTTGTAATAAACTATATGGGGTCACGAACGCGACACGATGACCTACTCCGACTATAGCGAATTTTTAATGAAAACCGAAGGTATATCATACTATCAAGATACAAGTCATTCCAGAAGATGCAATATGCAAACACAATAAAGAAAAATTAATGTACGTCGTGCATAAATATGTCGCAGTTGATAGTCAGAATAAACCTCATTATGAAAACGTAATAGAGTGCTAATAAATTACGCTAAAGAATAAATTGAAACGTAAACACATCAATAAAATGGAACACGACTGCAACAATTGCCTCCTGATAGTTGACACTAAAATATGCTACGTAATTTTGAACTCGATAATTTAAAACATTAAATAAATAAAAATCGAGAACTTGTATAAAGTTAACGGTATAGACATATAGAGGTGGATGTACGAACATTATTTTAAACAAATATAATTCATATAATAAAATAACAAATATATAGTTTCTTGCACATTTATTGTATTTGATCAGTTACCAGGTCTCGACGTTACCGGCATCATCGGACTAGAGAGTAGTGTTATTTCATTATATGAAATACAGCTCCACCAAGAAATGTCAATACAAATCTTAAATATTTATTTGTAATTCACTTTCACCTTACGAAAATACTCGGCTGTCCGAACTTAAAACACAGGAAGGGACATTTTTTGTAGTACGTTTTTTTTTGCATTTTTGGACTAAGTAGAATCTACTTAGTCCAAAAATGCAAAAAAAAACGTACTACAAAAAAATGTCCCTTACTGTGTTTTAAGTTTGGACAGCCGTACTAACATGGGTAACAACAACAACAAAAAAGTGAAAAATGTATTTGAGTAAAGGTTACAAATTTAGATATTTTCGTAATTTTTTTAAAAGGAAAAAATATAAATTTATGTAATTAACTATTACCGCCACGCGGCTTCGCTATAGAGATAGGCAGAGGGGGTGGAACGGTACACTCTTCTGTCCCGACACACACTTTTAGCTTCCTTTACGTCAATACAACTAGTCTTACGTGCCCTTGATTATATATATTGAGATAACAAGTAACAATCGCGAACCATTGCGAAAGTTATATCGTTCACTCTTTAAATATTGCAGGGCACTCGGACACGGGAAGCCGCGGCTCGGGGGACAGCAGCAGAGTGCTAGCAGTGCAGTGCAGCACAGTACAGCCTCATAATGTGGATCAGTATTGAGGCTACGAGACCCGCTCGGCGGAAGATACGGCGGAGGTTGGTGCAGCGAGCGGCCGCCGGGCCATGGGAAGACGGCCGAGTGGTTCCATTTCAGGACCGTGACACACTTTCTTACGTAACTTGGGCCCGATGCACAAGGTGACGGAACGAGCGAGCCTCCGTAGCAAAACGGAATAACGTATCACCTGACCGCGCTCTGCTGCGATACACTTATACACGCCTTTTTACTAGGCGCGTCCATATTGCGCGATTATGAAATCTAACGAAAATTATGTCGAGATAAATAATGGAGACAAAGCTGTGTGCAATATTAAGCGACTTAGCATACAAAGCTACAGCTCACCACAGGTTAGAAAAGGAATGCGAAAACCGATAATAAAGACATTTTGCCAAGAGGCATTCTTACGTAAAAAAATATTAAAATAATGTATGTCAACAGAATAAACAGATTACGATACCAATATGACTCATTATAAAAAAATTAATAGGTGAAAAAGGGCAAAAAATAAGTCACAGTGAAATGAAATAAATAAATAATTTAGATCTTTAGCACATACTAATATATCCATATCACAACATTCCGTATTATTTGATTGGTTACGATAGTTGACACGGTATGTGTAAATGTATATCGAGCGCAGTAATAATTGTCCTACTTTTTAGTACTAAGGCGTTTTCTTGAATGAATGTGACGATAATCAACCTGGTATTGTACAAGAAACAATAATATGACCGTATCAGGCCAACGGTGCAGAAAAACTAAAAATGGGAATTGGATTACCGTTTAATGACCAATTCAATTAGATTTATTAATTAATTAACATAAACATGACAAACTTATATTTAAAGCGTAAGTATATATTAATAACACATATTAAAAAGTAAGTAAAAAGACTCTTGTTAAAGTTGTAGAATAATCCCGCTTCGGAATTGAACAGAATTGTTCTGCATAGGGGAAGCTCTTCCTTCAGGCATAACCATAGGCATGTCGGTCCTGTTTATAGAAATGTCAAACAATCTATGCCGACGCTGTCTTAGGTAAATATCGGCAACATACATCCCAATGCACCGGATAATTTCAAGATTATCGATCATACCGCGCAATCGATAAAAATGCGTAATCAAATACACATTCCTTATAGTCTCTAAACTAATGTAGCCAGTAGACCAAGTGTGACATGTTAGATGGCATTTGTAACAAGTAGTATCTCGATCAGTCAGCTGTACGCCTTGGCACGGAGGCGTGTTTGGAGGCTTGTCGATATGTGGCGACCCCAAGAGTGTACATTCTCCACATGGTATGGTATACCACAAGTGCCAGTACGCACTACGTCAGCACACTAACTCGCGGCATGGCCCGCAGGCCGACGTACGTCAGCTCTCGTATCGTCAACGGTATTCGTGACGCGATACGGACTTGGAGGTGGATGTACGAACATTATTTCAAACAAATATAATTCTTATCATAAATAACAGACTGGTCTCCCGTCCGATAATGTCGGTCACAACGAAACCCGGTCATTAGTCAAATAAAATAAATGTGGAAAAAAAGTTCTTACACTTACACTATCCTTCTCATTCATCGTTCACTTTGTGTAATACTACTTTGATAAACAATAATTCGTGACTACCGGTTTCGGAATAATCATTCCATCAACAGGTCATTAAAATACAATTAATATCTATTTATAATGGAATGAATTCCGAAACAGGCAGTCACGAATTTGTGTTTATTAAAGTGGTATTACACATAGTGGACGCTGAATGATAAGAAGAGTGTTATATTACCATACCATAAAGTTAACAATACTTTTAATATACAAAATATAGTTCTTATTTTACTTTATAAAATGCAGTTCTAGAAATGACAATACAAAACTTAAATATATATACATATATCATAACTCAATGAAATGTCGTTACAGCTTTAGTAACGAGGAATATGTATTTACACATTCTCGCGGACTGTTGAAAAAACCCAATTATTTCAGCATACATTTGATGACGAGATAGCAGGTACTGTAAAATCAGTCATCCGAAGTTGTTTAAATATGGATTTGAATGTACATTACGAGAATTCAACCCTTGACACAGATTCTACGAGGAAGGTGCGGGTAACGATTAAAAATGTAATATTTCCCAAATTGTTAATATTAAAATTAAATGACCATTTTCAAGGCGGGTGTGGAGGATCCCAATGCCGTCTGAATCAAAAGCCGGCACCACGTTGAACTGGTTGGACGGAAATTTGGAGCGGGCATTGAAAATGGGCAAAGTTTGATCGGCAGTGGAAAGCGCGATTCGGGAAAAAAATGCCAAGAGAAAAAATGTATAATATAAAGGCTATCGGCGGGCCCAAGGTGCGGCGGGCGCCTTGACATTTCTGTCCAATTGTTGGGACGTATGGTGGAAAAGCGGCTAACACACTGAATCAGATGTTTGTTAAACTGACATGTTTATTCAGCGCTGACGTTATTGACCCGCTAATCCAAATCAATAGATGACACGACTTCAAAAGTTACATTCGAAACATACTGCTCTTGTTGATAAAACACATGTATGTAAATATATCTAGTACTGAGTACACGAACACAACCAAACACTATTATGCCGGATTTTGTTCATACAATTGATAACCTAACCTAACAATTATTTGTACGCCTTCGTAGTGTATTGGTCGGCGCGTTTGGCTACCGTGCCGGAGGTCCCGGGTTCGATTACCTGGGGGGTAAAAATAAATATAAGTGATTTATCACTCTAATGTTTGTTTGATATTAACCTGAACTGATATCTGCAGCGAAGGGCTAATCACCTTTCAACGGTCGAGATAACATTGATAACATACTATTTAGTACCCTATGCACCACTGGGAGCAGATAAGAGTTTGTAGAAGAATATATATATATATATATATATATATATATATATATATATATATATATATATATATATATATATATATATATATATATATATATATATATATATATATATATATATATATATATATATATATATATATATATATATATATATATATATATATATATATATATATATATATACATATATATATACATATATATATATATATATATATATATATATATATATATATATATATATATATATATATATATATATATATATATATATATATATATATATATATATATATATATATATATATATATATATATATAATTTTCTAAAACAATATTGCTTGATTGCTTTTTCTTCAATATGGTACAAGCGGATATCTTTAAATCGATGGATCAATGAATACTAATTAAACCAATCTCTTTTTTTTTAAATATCGATGTATACATAAATTTTCAAAAAATGCTAACTGCGAAACAAACTTGAATATGACGGAAGAGCCGGCGGAAGTGGCGTTGAATATGATCAATAATTTTGCCATGTGCCGAGAAGTAGGTGGTTCGATAGTTAGGTACTGTCAAGCATCATATCTTTCCACCGTAATGTGGGTAAGTGAGACGAGAAACAAGGTCTCCTCACCACTCCGCGAGGTTTACTCACTGGCAACACATATCCATACATATATACATATCTACACTAGTTACTACTCCTAATGGCCAAATGAATGGAAAAACTGTGCTAACATTCAATTTAGTCATAAGAATCTGTGCAAATCAAAAGTGGAGATCTCCATAACCGATTAACCCCATAGTGCACATATCGCTCACTCCTTTCAACAACGTCATATATCGAAAAACTTGATTATTCAGGAAATCGTTTTGAAAGTTAAAAAATATAATAAAATGTATTAAAAATAAATATCAAGCCACTTATTGAACTTTTTACTGTGCAACACATCTTTTTAGGTAAAACCTGAATATTTTTTCTCCATTTGAAAAATATTTAGTATTTAAAAAAATAATTAAACAATACCTTTTCTTCAAAATGCAAACAACATTTTCTGCCCTGTAGCGGGTAAATATTAAGTTTAAAATATGCCTATTTTTCTGGGATATAGTACATTTTCTGGGCATTCCGAAAACATACATGCACAACTCAAAATTGACGATTTTTGATATATGACGTTGTTGAAAGGAGTGAGCGATATAATAAAACCATAATAACCATGGTGTCAAAGAAAGCTACATGTATTTTAACTAGTAATTTGAAATTTAAAATATTTTATTATTTTTTATATCTATCAGATACTGGATTATTCATCCTACGGATGATATGTCAATATTTAAGATGATATATCTATCGTTTTTTTAAAAATATATCAAAGAAGATGAAAGTCTGAGAATTTGGCTGGTACATAAGTGTATACAGGGATTGCTTGACCCAGCTTTTAATGTTTGAAAAATGTGTGATTTCATATATAGTAGGTTTTTTTAAAGAAATATGTAATTTATTGCAAATGCAGTAAGTTGTTACAATTCCATTTAAATATTTTTGGTAATGTATCTAAAAAAAAACAAATTATTGGATCAAATTCCACTTTTATTTTTATATATATAATGATACGTAACATATACAAAGAAATATTTTGTAAAGAAACGACTTAATTTTGTCAATTTGCTAAATATTTGCACATATGGAATGTGTGCATATTGGAAGTACACGACTGATTTAAAAAAAATCATAGTGGGTGTATTAACCACGACCCAGAAAACGTATATGGATATCTAACTAGATAACTATCTAGTTAAAGAATAACATATCAGAGAAAACTATAGATCGTTTCAGCTCAAATGATCGGGATATAGATAAGTAAATTTATCTAATTTTCTCTTTACCATGCGATGACATTACAATGAGTCTCCGTGCTTCTGCGACGGTGACGTATATGACCAGGTACCAATTACGTATAATCTTAGAAACTCACTAACGACCCCAATACACTGGAAACTCATTCGCTATAATATAATAGAAAGACGAATCTAACAATATTAATAATACCTCATCGCGTATGCTACCTTTTACTTCCAAAGTAGGCAAAACAATAAAAATGTGAACTAGAAAGAATCTAACCCACAAAGGTTTATCGATTGCTCTTAGCGGTTAAAAGATAAAACATAATGGCGTTGCAACAATATTTCCTTTTGACATATTGACATCATTTGATAACGCGAAACAAAGGAAGACTATATATATCCACATTGACAACAAGAAAAAACGCATAATAAAACCTTATGATACACACTATAAATAAGTATAATGAAATAATATAATATATTTACGAAGTACATCCGCAGTAAACCTGTCTCATAATAAATTGAATTATGTGTTTCGAAATCGTTACAAATATTTTTTTTAAAGATGGTTACACGGAAAAAAATGTATAGACCAAAGGTAGTCGGTATAAACAATAATTCCAACTTGTAAAATATGAGTATTCCACGAACAAAATAAAATTCAGTTTTAAATGAAAAAACTTTTATTTTTCTTCCATGAGATATGCTTTCCATAAAAGTAAACGCACGTAGTTATGGATCGTTATGAACAGTATTTTATTAATTAAAAAAAATATATTTAAGATGATATTATATTCAAAGCTAAAATATTGTCCACGACCGTTGTGTAGTGGTAAAAGCGTTTGGCTATTGTGTTGGAGGTACCGGGTTCCATTCCCAGGGGGGTCAATATAAATATGTATATATTAAGTGATTTTCACTATCGTATTATATTATATTTAATATTACACTGGACTGGTACCTACAAGAAACACAAAACTAATAAATAATCTTGTCTTCATGCAGTAACAATCAAGATAACACTGCGTCGATACGATGCAGTGCCCTATGCACCATTGGGTGCGGATAAGGGTCAGGAGAAGAGACTAAAACATAAAATAGATAGGTCACGTAGGTGACGGTGGGTCCATATTTTTATATATGTATGTAAAACGAATAAAAAACAATTTTTAAAACTTTGGTAGAATATATCTGGCATATTATATTTTTATATATTTTACATCGTTCATTAAATTTAAATTGAAGCGATGCATTGTATATTAAACAGATGCTAATGCAAAATTCTTATATGTATATCAGGAACACGGGGTGTCTCCAGTCAGGAAAGACGACGTCTGACCGAGTTGGTCGGTCAATGTGCAAAGCAGTTCGAAATGTCACGGATAAAAATAAGACAGCATGCACGTTCAGAGTACTCCGACTTATCCAAAATAGAAAATTAAGTCGTGCGTCTTCCTAGGTAACTGTTCAACTACTAGTAATCTCAATTTAAGAGTTAGATCGTATAGGTATAAGGTAATTTATAAAATTCAAACACAGTGCAATATGAATTTTGGAAAAAGTAAAAAGTAAAACAAAATCAGCGTGATTTAGGGGTGGTGTACAAATTAATGAATTTGACCCCCATACACATGAAAATTTGTATCGTTTGTTCAATTAACTAAACCTTAAAGTAATATTTTCAGTATAATAGACTTCGTAAACGATGAAGTAGTTTTGTTTACGCCGTTTTATGAAAAGAGGGAATCAAAACCTGTGGATTATATGTTTTACTTTATGTAATAATTTAGGAAAAGCGATAAAAATAGCGAAGGACATCAGTACCATAAACCAAGCTAGGACACAAAATGTCGAACCCTCTTCTAGTGGAACGAAAGGACTGTTGAAGACAGTCGACAGTCCGACTTCTCTCGAGGAGTTTTACGTGGTTTCTTCCCAGTAATGAGCAAATGCCGAGAAGTTACCCACACTAGATAATCCCCCCTGTTCCCAACACAGATTAAAATAAATCATTTTTTAGCTAGAAGAAACAAAAATCCACTTAATGATCTATAAACCTCATACTTAAAGAGCTAAGTAAATAATAAATGCAACTTACACCTAAAAAATAAATAACACATGTGGATACGACAAAACTGACAAATTCAACATTTCTAGATAAAACGAACAATCTACGATTGCCAGCTAAATTTCTACTATTGTTATAACGAGCGAAGATTGTACCGAAGAGATATGATTAATAAACAAAATGAAAAATTAGAGTGAGCATAATAAAACGTCTCGCGTAGACCGGTCATCACGTCTGTTTCGTGAGAATTTAGCGTTCCCATTGCAGTAATGAAAGAACGTATTCGGGTAATCAAAATTGGATTAGCTTCCAAGAAATTTAAATATTTATTCAAACGCTCCGGTTTGATAGCCGCGCGATCTAGTTCGCTATCAAATGAGATTAGCACGCATCGTTTGAGCATGTTGCCTTACTACTCGGAGTACAGTACCTACTAATACTAGTCCTAGTGTGCAAACAAGTCGTGCTAAGATGCTGTTTCTTTTTCAAACCGATATTGAATCTATCAATCGTAAGCAATTAGCTTCATGATTAACATTTGAAATATTCATAGAATAAATACTGTACATGCATTATAAAATATTGTCGGCGACCGGCTTTGGAGTAACTAACTAACTGGTCGTACGTCAGTATATATTTTATCATATTTAACTAGAATAATTCAATGTATACGAAGAGGATTGTATTGAACGAAATTAATTTAATTACTTCCTACTAACGTCACCGTGTAGATTGTACCATGTAGATACATTATTTATATTTTTTAATTTAAGTATTACTTAGTAAATACCACTATTTCTTAAAATCTACTGCGACACGTGTTTTGATGCATTCCGCATCATTTTCAAACACCGTATGTAAAGCTAATTCTAAATTTTTACTAATTCTAAACACTAAGTAAAACTTTTATTAAAACTGGATAGATTTATAGATTTTACCACAAAGTGACTGCCGAATCAATTAATGAAAACATTATGATCTTTTCGCCACCCTTAGTGTTTTTTAGTCTATTTTTCGCCATATTTTTCGATCTCAATGTATTTAATTGAGTTCAACTTTATAAAAAAATGCAACAACAAAAAAAACACGAATATCACTACATAAATTAAACTAAAGGTGAAATTTCTAATGAATCATTGAATATCTCCTTGTGTCAATGTAAGGTCGGCGGTCTGCGCCTGGATTTGACAAACCGGGTCATAGTTTTGGAGCGGTAAAGCCGTGTACTCGGTGTTCAACTGTCAGAGTATCTAATTGAGCCATCACAATTGAAAAAAGTGAGCTAAGAAAATATTTCAATGACCTGAATTTACCTACGATTACGTACTTTTTAAAACAAATTCGAGCGCAGTGGAAGCGATACGTGAACATGTTATTTTTAAAAAAAGTATGAAGTTTATTTGAAACTAAGCCATTGCAAATGTTGATTCTTGCGTCAATTTAATTATATTGATATTAATCGATACGTATCCGTTAATACTGATGACAGGTGGGATATTTGAAAAATCATTTGATCTTGAGATTTTTAGCAGACACACTTACATACACACTATTACACACAATATAAAAATTTCAATAAAATAAACATAATAATCCTTAACATTAAAAATAATGAAGTAATATTTGTATTTAACAAATAACCTAAAGCTATAATTTCAAACTAACATATAACAAGGATCAAAAATATCTTAGCATAAATTGACAAAAAATCATAGGACAGGATTGACACGAATGTCAATCGAATGTAAACAGATGCTGTAACCTGGAGCTAAGTTAGTAAAGTAGATAAAGCGAAGCACGTGGACCCTGAGAGGCTGTGCGTGCATTCTTTAGCTATCTATGATTGTCCTCGCTTCGAGGAAATTTAAAATGTGTAACAATGTCCGAGGTCTGCACACACAGGGTGCAGGTAAGCCGCAGTCGCAGTCAGTAGGTAGTCGCCGAGGGGAAGTGCACCGAACGGATGAAACCGGCCGTTCGGAACAGAGAAATTCTGCTCACACATAAAGGGAAACTCGGGCCTTGCAAAACTGCGCTAAATTTCTAAACACTTACGAAACCCATCGGTTCAACACACATAAAAGTGAATGCATATCAATACCTTGCTAGCGCCATCCTAACATTGGGTAATCCAGAAATGGTTGCTTTTAGAATATCCACGGTTGTTGATTGTTGTAAAACTCGGCCCCAAAAATCGACGGACGAAATCCAGAACTTAACTTTCTAGTCGAGAAGTAAGCGGCTCACTTCGAGAGTAGCTTATAACACACAATGCAACTTTCTTCTCGAGGTTTTGTCACTTTTACAGGTGAATCCAACACAATCACGGAACGGAGTCGCCGATCAAAATTACAATCTCATCACTCAAAATTTAAACGAACGCTTTTTAAAAATCGAAAGTTTAAAAACTTAAAAATATCATTTGAGAGCGAAAATAGTAAAACATACGCGGAAGCTATTTCATAATTTATATAAACGGGAGCTGGTAATAAACTAAAACAAAGGACTCGGCTCGTAATAAATGACAAGTGTCAAAAATCATATGGTCAACTTCGACGCTTCTCGTTCACGCAAAATACAACCGCATGCGGCGAGCGACCGTTCGCGACTGAAGGGGCGAACTCGGTGCGACGCACGCGATGGGCGGCTTGCGACTGCTACGGCGGATCAAAGCCGCGCAGCCCAGTGGGCGGCTGGCCGGAGGCAAAATGCGAAAACTTACTGCGAGGAGACATTTCATCTGGAGGGAAAATTGCGCGGCGGCTGAAAACGCACTTTCCTTTCGAAGCGAGCCCCGTTCGCCTAGGGAGGGTTTGGACGAGCTTTCGGCATATTCCGAAACGATCATATGGGCCGTTAGTAAAGTGGCGCGAATAGTTATTTCTCCCTCTGCAGTTTCTGTAACGGCGGAGCCCCCTTTCGGTTAGGTTCCCCTCGCGCGAGTACCGGGGGCGGGGGGCGCGGGGACGGGCGAGGGCAGCGCCCCCTGTCTCACCGCGGCCGGGGATGACGCCCGGCGGAATTGCATTGTAATAGCGCACTACAGCCGGCCGACTGCTCGCATCTAGGTATATGGGCAAAGCTGCACATGCTGCTCGCGACTACAGCTAAAGCTCCCAAACTACACACATGTGGGTATGCAAAGTATTTTGTTTACAGAGAAATTCATCATTATAATTATTTATTTTTATTTTTATAAAAATGAGGTCAAGGGATCTTGCATCCCTAATGTCACTGCGACCATATTAGGTCTATTGTGACCTCCCTCTGCATCATAGCTCACTCTCAAGACCTACATGAGTCACGGAGCTCACGACCTGTCATGGTGGTAAGAGCTTTACCTTCTCTGCACACATGTTTGCACACCGATTTTTAACAGAGAAATTCATCATTATAATATACGAGGACATAAGAAAATACACGTGCAGCCAATAAACACAACTTAGTTAAGAGTGAGGTCCTCACAATATATTACCTTTACCCAAATTAACCAGCTGCCTGACATACATACATAAAATAGAACCCAGTCAGGGGTCCAAATAAATGAACTGAAAAATACTTGTGACTTGTGTATGTAATACGTTTAAATGAATAAATAAAAATAGAGTTTGTTCCGAGTCCTCGAGAACGCAAAAAGTTACGGGATATCATTAAAATAATGAACCAAACTGCAAAGTGAATTACAAAAATAATTTTGCATTAAAAAATATACTAATATATTTACTCCGTGTATACAGCCAGTAAAAAAAAAGTTGACAATAAAGGAGCCTTTATTCAGAGGGAGTATTTCAAAAGCTCTTTAAATTTATTAACGAAAATTCAACAAAAGAAAATATTCCGAAATTAATAACTTTAATAAGATGATAAAAGCAACGAGTAATATATTTAAAAAAATAAACATTATAATTTTGAGTATTAATTTTATATAAAAACGTATCATAATTTATAATATTGTTTACATATTTTCAGTGATTTATGCGAATATCTTTGTGGTGATATAAATTACAACTGTTCCCGAATCACAAACATTTTAAAATACAATTCACCCGGCTATTTACGCTTATGTTTGCGCAGCCACAGAATGCTAAATGGAGAAAACAGAAAGGGAGTTTTTTTGTGTGGCTAAATCGTCTTTGTTCATTTAAAGAGAATACAACATACATGTAGCAGTAATATCCAAAAGCAGTACATCTAGTAATATACAAGCGGTACAAACAAACACGCATACATTTTCGTGACTAAATTCTACAATAAATACTTGGAAATGTGAGTTTCTGAAGTCGTTCACTGAATGAACGAGGGTAAGGATAGTAATTTGGCAATCGTAAAATAGCACCTTGCAGATGTTAAGTCTATTAAATTTTATCGTGCGAGCGAGGTCAGTTACGATTATTTTCGAAAGTTTTCTGCAGAAAACTAAAACAATAATGGCCAACCACTATGTCCTTCGTGCTCCCACACACTTTCCTTATTAAGGTAAAAATTTACAGCCGCTAATATCCGTGACGTCCCTAATCGTTTTCAATTAAAAAAATCCTTTCCTTATTATAACAAAACATACAAAAATCTTTTTTTTAAACGGTAAATTTGTTTGATATATCAAGAGGTACATAGTGATCAGATAATGATAGTAGGAATATGCAAATATCTATAAATGGACGACAATTTAAAAACACAAATAATATTTACAACAAATTCCTTAATGTTTAAAATGATTTACAAATATCATACTTTTCGTTTGAAAAATATATAAATTTGACAAAATTAATTCCAGTCGTACAATCGTATGATGCATATATTATACTTAATAAAGAAAGAGAATCATCAAGAATAGTAATTAAATTTTATAATATATACTATATACGAACTCAAAATTATTTCTATAAGAATTTTTTAAGTCATAACGGACGGAGTATAGAACCTCAATAAAACGATGTGTGCATATAAAACAAGAGAGTGAATCATTATAAAATGTGGCATCACGTAACAATGACTATTGTTTAACGAAAACACAAAAAATGTAACTTCCTTACCGCGACACGGTAAAGGATAGAAATATTTCATTTATGTAATTCATCTACATATCGAAATCTCAATTTTACGGGTAAAAAATTAGAACAATTCATTTTAAAATATATTACATAATAAGTCACATATCGTTTACTCCTTTCAAGAACGTCATAAATAAATAAAAATCTGATTGATTGATTGATTTTTTATTGATTTTTCAGAAGAACGTTTTTAAAGTTTAAAAATATAATACAATATATTAAAAATAAATATCAAGCCACTTATTGAACTTTTTACTGTGTAACAGATCTTTTAAGGTAAAACCTGAAGGGTTTTTTCCCCATTTGAAAAATATTTAGCATATTTAAAAAAAAATATACAATGCCTTCAACGCTTCCTGCCCTGTAGCGGGTAAATATTAAGTTAAAAATATGCCGCTTTTGCTGAAATATAGTACATTTTCTGGGCATTCCGAAAACATGCACAACTGAAAATTGACATTTTTTGATTTATGATGTTCTTGAAAGGAGTGAGCGATATTCCCGGTGAGTGATTTCCATTACTCATTTTGGGATTAGGGTAACAAGATTGAAACACAAATAAAGAAAAAAAATCAAACAAAACTAACACAGGGCAAAATGTAGAATACATTTCGCGAAGGCGGTCGATTTTTCGACGATGAAATGCAAATTTCGCGAGTCTGCGAACAGCTTTGGAACATTCAATATAATCTACCGGTGAAAAGAGGGGGTGAATCAACGCAGGGTCGAGGGTACCGCGCAAATAATACCGCGCCGCGTAATGTCCTCCCCGAAAACGAGCTTTTTCAGTTTTAAAAAGACTCTTCCCCGTACGCGCACATCTACTAATGGCAATCCTCAGAAATTTTGAATATTTCCCCTGGCCGAAATTTTTTCAGTTAGCTTAACTTCGGGGCGGCCACCCTTGTAGCGGACCCCTTCGGACAGCCCTAGAGTTTGGGAACCCCGTCCTACAAAACCGACCTCATTTCTCTCCCTTCAGGCTGAGGGCCCTATTGAGGTCACCCCTCTTTATGAATAATACTTCTTAGTGGAGTTGTTATCGCCGAACTGATCGTGTTGATAATACAACAGACAAATATGAAAATAAAATGGGTTATAACGAGAAAATATTAAAAAAAGAAGATACAGGCTAATTATAAATTATCCAGATGCCTGACATATGTATATAAAATAGAACCCACTCAGGGATCCAAATAAATGAGCTGAAAAAAATATGTTTTGAATATTGAAAGCATCAACTTTGTGGATCATTTTGATATATTATTTTGAGAAATAAAAAGAGTCTATGTTTTGATCCACTCACATTTTTATTAACAACCAACTAGTTGAAAAAAAATAGTTTGTGGAAAGATATTTGTTTTAGTGATTGGTTAAAATTGTAAAAGAAAAACACTTGTTTTTTTTAACACTTGAGTTTTTTATTATAACGACTAGTTTTGAAAGCTATGCTTCCATCTTCAGGTCTAAATATTAACTAAATAAATAAACTCAAGTGGTAAAAAACAAATGTTTTTCGTTTAAAATTTCATCATGTCTTACAACAAAGTGAATGCCGAAACAATAAATAAATTAGTGATAAGTTATATTTTCTTATTTATTTTCATTAATTTTAAACATGCTACTTACCTTATGTCTTTTTTATATGCCTATTTACTGTACATTTATTTATTGCTTTATATTTTACATTTTGCCCTGTGTTTTCTTATTTGTTATTCAGTCTTTTTAACCTTAATCCCATGTCCCAAAATGGGAAATGGAAATTACTCATCGGAAATATTATATGTGACTAATGTTTGTATTATGTTTGAATAAATAAATAAGCATAATTATACGTGCAATAAAAATGAATGAGAATTATTTTTTATTTAAATCGCAAAATGAAGATAAAACTTTGCGCCAAGACAGAAAGAATTATTTTAAAACACATGCTAAAATATACAACGATAAATTGTAAAAGTTTTCTCCACATATTTTATAGATTTTTAAGTAGAGTACTCTCTTAGAAAATAGAGCTGAATAGCTCAATTCTCATATTAAACTACATTAGAGACTAAAAATATCTCGCTTAGTCTGATAAATAAAATAAAATTACTTTGAAGAAAAAACCTTGAATAATACTGAAAAAAAAACGAATAACACAATTTTTATATTATGATGCAACGTTGAAATATAATAGTTTCCCAGTAAATAATAGGGAGAGGTATTAAAAACCGAATAAGTAAGTAGCTTTTTGTAAACATTTTTATTTTATTTTATAAACCTTTACTCCGCCTTCGTAGTGTATTGGTCAGCACGCTCGGCATCCGTACTGGAGGTCCCGGGTTCGATTCCCAGGGGGCGGGGTCAAATAAATACAAGTGAATTTTAACTCAAATATTTATTTAATATTACCCTAGACTGGTACCTGAAGCGGGGGGCTGATAACCTTTTCTCTATCGATCGAGTATCGATCAAGATAACACTGCGTTTATATGATGCAGTGCCCTATGCACCATCGGGTGCGGATAAGGGTTTGAAGAAGCTTTCACTCGTTAGAGAATGATTTTGGCTCTGACGAACAAAATAAAGTACATCGTTATAATAAAAGCGTACCTTCATATGACACTAACCATAATATTATATCAACGTTAAAGGAAGTGCAAATAAAATATAATATTATTACGCAGACGAATTTTATGGAAATCGTGACAAATTGAATTGAGCAAAAACACGACAGTAATAATTATCTTTATTAATCAGATCGGACGGAGACAAGCGGCGAAAAGTTGGCGAGTGAGTGAGAGTAATAGTACGAGCTGATAGAAAATTGGTGAAAGTAAACGTAATAGTTGGAAATAGAAACTGCGCCTTTGCATCGGTATATTTTGTGTAAAAAGAAATATGCATCTAGAAATTGACGCATAAAAATAACAGAGAAAATATCCAAGAAAAGATAACATGAGGCAATCATCGCCTCGCGCGAGACACACACGAGACATGACATCGGAAAATTATGAGCGCGCTGCGAAAAATCTCTCAAATCACCGTCCTAATCATAGGCATACTTTGAATAAATATAATACGATACATTTTGCCAAATGAAATTTGGTAGAGAAATATTTGTATTTTTATTATTTACAAAAATACTTCAATTTCATACTATTTCTGTGAGCCTAAGCGGCTTATTATTAGAAATAGGTATAAAATTGTGGTAGAGTGGGTTCGAACCGAGAAACTCTGACCCAAGAGTCCGCTACACTAATCATGGGACCACAACCCGACACAAATAAAAAAAAAAAAAATTAGTCAATGGAAAATTCATAGCATAATTTTAACAACAAAAAAACACGCCAAGGTAATTTAAAATAATTCAGATTGAATGGATAGTGATAGCCAAATCCGCTCTGCGATGACCCTCATACAAAGGGCACATATTCCACATATCCTAATTTTTTCATTTTTAATTCAAGTTTTACTCGGTAAATACCACTATTTCTTAAAATATATTGCGACACTTGTTTGGATTCATTCCTTTCTTTTTTAATTTAGTTTTGCTTGGTAAATATTAAATGTTTGTAAAAACAAAGGTACGGTGTTTGAAAATGATACGGAATGCATCGAAACACGTGTCACTACAGATTTCAAGAAATAGTGATATTTACCAAGCAAACCTTAAAATAAAAATATATATATTACCACAAAATGTCTGCCGATTTAATAAATGATACAATTTTTTCGATTAAATAAAAACTATTAAAAACGCTGTCGATCACTGAAATAGATTTATGAACACGAAAAAAGTCACATAAAGCGAATTAAATTAAAATTAAAATTAATATTACATTACCAAGTGCTATTCGGAATGAATTCACTCCCTAAGTATTATCCTTTATAGTCAAACAGTTATACTCAAATAGTTAGAATTATTCGGAAACGGAAAAAAGCCGTAACCTTAATATCAAGTAATGGAAATAAGAGCATTCAATTATTAAATCACACTTTTTAGCGGAGAAGGTTGGCTATAAATTTTAATTTATTGTCCTTGATGAAGATCGCGCGTGGCAACGGCGAACGTTTCAAGTGGAAGGCATTGAAATATCGTAAATATATAATGTATTAGTTTACGGATGGATTCGGAGGCGGGCAACAGGGGTGACCTAGTTAGAATCCCAATTATTCGGCATTAGGGTGGCGGCCTACTTTCCGCCCATAGGCACAGCACACAGCCGATACCGCCAGGGTTACTACGCGGACCCAAGGTCTGGCAGCTACCATTCAACCGAATGGAAAAGGCAGCTCAAAGTAGGACCGATAATATCCCGAACTTTTAAGCTACATTCTTAGAGGAGACTCTTGCTTTTGTATGTGATGGGGTGTTTTGAACCAGCTTACATGACGCTTTGTCTAACTAAAGGGTGTACTAACTCGTGTACTTACACTTAGGAGAGTTTTACCCCTCCATATAAACGTAAGTGAAACTAACAAATTGCTTCTAATAATTGCAGATTAATACACACAATAATATTTTAAATTATCCACCTTTCCTGAAAATCTAACAAAGTATTTAAATTATTTTTTGGAATCTCAACACAGATGGAGAAGAATATGGAAGTCTGGGCATTAACGGGGCTTACGACCGTCACGGGCTGGTTTAAGTGATCTCTTTACACACGTGTAACATTCGCCAATTCTACCCACGATTGACAATAACACTACTCAAATTCTCGGAACTTCTATTATATGTATGACTCAAATGTCATAGTGATTGAATCACTAGAATTTCATTAGAGACATCTATTCTATTGGTGAGATTGTCAAAAAATAATACGAAAAATAACTCCTTAAATTGGAGATAATCCAGATTTGTAAACAAGTATTTGGACAAATTAAAAATGAAGTATTTGACCGAATATTTATTTTCCCATAAACTCTTTATTTGTGAATGACATGTTTTCAAAAAAAGTAGGTCTAAAAATGCACAGTAAATAATATAATGTTATCAGGAAAAAATAATGCGTTTTAAAAGTAAGTAGCTAGCCCAATTTTTAAAATCACATTTTCTAAATAAATCATTACTTTTTAAAATAAAAAAAAAATAAAAATATATGAACGAAAATAGGTTACGATACCCTTTAAAACATTTGATATCACGATAGCAATCCATATTAAGATTTTAAGTAATATTTTTGTAAGCTTCACCCTCGAGATTTGACTTTTTATCCCATTAGGAGTTATTTATCCGATTTCACGAACCCTCGGTCTAGCTTATCCCCTCGCGTCGCTGTCCTGGAATCGTTTTAAAATACTCAAAGGCTTTTTGAAAAATCTTATTCGAGTGTTTGTAGATTAGAGTTCTACATTATAAATACAAATATCTCGATAATTACACTAATTCATTGCATACTTATATAAATTATACATACATACATGTTTTTTTTACTGAATAACCAGGATTGTTTCCGTTCTAAATAAGATAATATTTAATTTTTGTAATACAAGTAAACATATTATTAGAAACACCACGAAACAAATCTTAGATTCACAACTGATTTTGAGTGTGTCCAAATACTCGTTCGGCGGTCATGATATTAATGATATAATATATATAGGAGTTTCGAAAATTTTCAATGGTGTGGTTGTCAATAATGGATATAATGGAGAGTGTTGTATGTAAAGTGATCACGTAACCTATCTGGATATTTACAGGTAATAAAACCTGTAAATACCTACACTTCCATATCTTGAGATGTAAAATTAGATTATTTACATTCCATTAAACGAGAAAATATTATTTGTCGTCCGTCAGGATCCATCAACTCCTTAGCGTTCTCTTATAAGAAATGAAAATATGTGTGTGTGTGTGTGTGCACCAAGATTAATTGATTTCGTAAGGAGATAAAATAAAATCCATCAAATTATTATCATTCTTCTTCTTCTTAGTGTAGGCCTTGTGGCCTGTTTTTAAGAGGGATTAGCCTCCTGCGAGGTCGATTCCCAGCTGTCGATCCATCTCTTTGGTGGTCTGCCCGGAAGTCTTTTACCTTGGGGTTGGCCGTACAGTGCGATGTGGGGAAGTGTGGATGGTTCCATTCTCCTCACATGCGCATTCTATTGTCTCAATTATCTCATATTATCCTCATATTGTTCTTATGGTTATTAATCAGGCCGCCTTGACTATATGTTCAGAGCTAGTACGGCTGACCAAACTTAAAACACAGTAAGGGACATTGTTTTGTGGTACATTTTTTTTGCATTTTTGGACTAAGTAGATTCTACTTAGTCCAAAAATGCAAAAAAACGTACTACAAAAAAAGTCCCTTACTGTGTTTGAGTTTGGACAGCCGAGTAGTTAGTAGAGATGACACTGGTAGGGCATTAGTAAAAATGGCCCGAAAGCGGGTCACACCGTATTTTGTAAATACAGCTTCGCAAGCGCTCGGCCTGACCGCCTTACGATTGGAGCAGTGACGAAACCGCTTTTGAGGGCAATCCCTGGGTACATGCTGTACGTGCCGCTATCATATTGCAAGATTATACTATTCGAGCGTTATCACAATATTGAACCAGTTGCCGGAGCGGCCAAATATTATTCAAATCCGATGTGTTATTTTATTATAAGGATCTGGAAAAGGGCGAATAAAGCTTACTACTCGGCTGTCCAAACTTAAAACACAATAAGGGACTTTTTTTTGTAGTACGTTTTTTTGCATTTTTGGACTGAGTAGAATCTACTTAGTCCAAAAATACAACAAAAAGTACTACAAAAAATGTCCCTTACTGTGTTTTGAGTTTGGACAGCTGTACTACTAGTACCATCACGCCGTTTCCCCGCAGCGGTAGGCAAAGAGGCTGGAGCGATACACTCTTCTGTCCTAACTTACTTACTTATAACCCTTATCCGTACCCAATGGTGCTTAGGGCACTGCATCGAATTGACGCAGTTTTATGTTGATCATTACTTACACGAAGGCAAGGTGATCACTCTTGCGCTTCAGGAACCAGTCCAGGGTAATATTAAAACAATATTACAGTGTAAAATCACTAGTATTTATTTTCAACCCCCCTGAGAATCGAACCCGAGACCTCCAGCACGGTAGCTTAACACGCAGAGCATTACACCACGGAGGCGGAAAACATACAATGAGCAATATTATGTATTGCGTGTGTTGCAGTGACGATAAAAAGCTGTCATTAAAAAAAATACCTGTCACGGGTGATACGCGAATTTTAATGCAACGTTATGTCAACATCCAAAGCAATCGATAAATAACTTGAAGCGCATTCGTTTGAAAATGCCATAACTAGGCGAAACAATTGTCACAATATTAATTTTTTATGTGTTTTTGTCAATAAAATATAACTTAGTAGACTCAAAAACTCTGTGTTTGATGTAAAATTAAACTTTAAGTGCCTTCGAGGTAGTATTTTACGAATATGGCGCTATATAAACTATAAAAAATTATAATTATTAATTTAAGTCAATTTAAGATATGAACAAACGAAAAAAAAAATTATATACATATTAATTTTCGAGTGTTGGATCACAATGGATGAGCTAAGCGTTAGGGTTTTTAATTGGGTTAGAAAGTACTTCATTACGGCTTCCAGAACCACTTACCATTTGCTTTTATAACAGCTAAGCACAACTCCTTGTAGATACGAGTAATCAGAGCTAGATTGTGCAACAGGTTCCGAGAAAATTTCAAAAGTAAAAAGTATGTTTATTATACCATCTTAGGATTTTTTCCGTTTAAAAGCAACTCGGCCGGCGTCAGTAGTTAATTAAAAGTGGCACTTTGATGGTAATGGGCTAGGAAGAAACGAATAACATTTAGAGTGTGTCCAAATACCTGTTGAAAAATCTGGATTATCCCCCAATAAATTATCTAATTGGAGGTAATGAGATAAAATGTTATCAAATTAGATAACTTAGTTTTAACCACTTTTTTAGTAATACAATTCAACCTACCGGTTTCGAGAAGAACCTTGTCTTCATCAGGGTTTATTTTAATTAAAAAACATTAAAATACTCCCACCAAAAACTTCATATACTCTATATCCTAAATGTTATTTTAAAAAAAAAATAACATTTACGATTTTTAACGGAGTGTGTGAAAGTTTTTGGTGAGAGTATTTAAATGTTTTAGTATTAAAATAAACCCTGATGATGACAAGGTTCTTGTCGAAACCGGTAGGTTAAATTATATTAATTAAAAAGTGGTTAAAACTAAGTTATTTAATTTTATAAAGTTTATAAAATTTGCCACAAAGTATCTGCGGAAAACATTCAAGAAAAGATAACATTTGTAAATTGATTAACTGGTCAAATTTATTATATAAGTTAAAATAAATTAATAATCACGTTTTCAAGCGTTTCTTGCGTATGTGAGTATAATCAAGGATTCGGACCTCACATACAAATAAAAAGAGTCTCTGCTTAATAAAAGCTTTGTTCATCCCTCCATAGATGTCTATTGTGAACTCGCGCAGACTATGTTACGAGTTTGGTCACTATATCTAAAAAATACAAGAATTGGAGTAGTGTGGTTGTCAATCACGGGTAGAGTTAGTGAATGTTACACGTGTGTTGTAGAGTGATCACTTAACCAAGCCTATGACAGTCGTAAGCCCTGTAAATGTCCAGACTTCCATATTCCTTTTCATCTATGTTGAGATATCAAAAAAATAATGGAATAAATAAATAAATAAAAGAAAACGAGAGAAGCAAACAGTCCCGAGAGGAAAGTACGAGCGACCTTCGTTTGGGAGAGTTTGATGATATGAAAGTTTCATATTTTCGGGAGGGAATGGCTCCGTAGGTTACACGTGCGGCATTGAACTCGTAGGGAACCAACTTCGTAGGGAACCAACCTCTCGGCAACAGCGAAGGCGGACAGCCGCTGACGTAACAAAGCCGGGTAACGATTCGTTACGTTAACGATGCTTCGAGCCGCAATCCGACCGGCGACAATGCCCTTCTATGAAAAATGTATCAATTAAAGACACTTTAAAAGAGGCGTCGAGATGCGGCAGTACCGGCAATAAATAATTTGTGAAAGTAGCGGAACACATCTTCGGTGTTTCTACGCTCATTACCACCGAATGTTACGTACAGGAATAAATTGCGTTCCTCTCTCAGGCGCGTTATGAAATAAAAATAAAACTAACGATCATAATAATAAATTTGGATACAACATTTTGAGTATGTACAAATACTTGCTCACAAATTATTTTTTGACATCTCAACATACATGTAGAATAATATGGAAGTTTGGGCATTTCCGGAGCATTTCTCTGCGTAGTATGTAGGTAAATGCCCATTTATTTATTTATTTATTTATATATGTATATCGCTCACTCCTTAATAAATAAAAAAAACTCGATTTTTCAGGAGAGAGAACACTTTCTGTCCTAACTAAAAAAACTAACTAACCATCACGCCGCTTCCCCGCAGGGGTAGGCAGAGAGAATAGAGCGCCACACCACTCTGTCCTTGCAAACATTCTTCGCCTCTTCCACGTTCATGCATCTCCTCATACATACCCGCCGATTGTTACGACTCCTAACCTGACCACTTTCAAGTATTTGGCATACCTGATCGTGCCATGTTTTTCTCGGTCTTCCTCTGCTTCTTTTCCCGCTAACATTCGCCTCATAAATTTGTTTTACCGTTCTTTCCTCACTCATTCGTTCTACATGTCCAAACCATCTCAACACACCTTTCTTAATTTTATCGATAATGCTTATCTCAGCTTTGCATTCCTTCCTTATTTCACTATTCGCACATCTATCATACATCGTTTTGTTACACATTCTTCTGAGAGATCGCATTTCGACTGCATTCAGTCTACTTTCATCCTTCTTTTGCCAACTCCATGTTTCACTTCCATACATTAGAGTTGGAACCAGTACTCCGTTGTGCACTGCCAGTTTAGCTTCCGCTGATAGGTTTTTATTTGCTATAACTGATTTCAGCGCACCATTCACTTTGTTCCCAGCATTCACTCTCCTTTCTATGTCTTTATCAATCTTTCCATCCCTAGAAAACATACTACCCAAATACACATACATATATATATATATATATATATATATATATATATATATATATATATATATATAATATATATATACATATATATATATACATATATATATATATATATATATATATATATATATATATATATATATATATATATATATATATATATATATATATATATATATATATATATATATATATATATATATATATATATATATATTTATATATGTATATTTATATATGTATATCGCTCACTCCTTAATAAATCAAAAAACTTAAACTTTACAGTTTAAAATATAATAAAATGTATTAAAAATAAATATCAAGCCACTCATTAACCTTTTTACTGTGCAACTGATTTTTTAAGTTAAAACCTGAAAAATATTAAGCATATTTAAAAAAATAATAAAACAATAACTTTTCTTCAAAATGCAAAAACAACACTTTCTGCCCTGTAGCGGGTAAATATTAAGTAAAAAAATATGCCGCTTTTGCTGGGATATAGTACATTTTCTGGGCATTCCGAAAACATGAACAACTGAAAATTTGCGATTTTTGATATATGACGTTGTTGAAAGGAGTGAGCGATATGTGTGTGTGTGTGTTATTTACGATATCGTTTTCAGTTGTTTCCGAACAAAGTAATTTTCACGTGGGCATTTTCGATGGTGAATATTAGAAAGCCGATTTGAGTTTGTCACAGATGTCTGAGAGAACGGAAGGGACCTTCACAAACAATGGAAAGAGATCGACGAAGATAAGGCGAAGCGAGATGGCCAGATCTGCGAGATGCGTGAGAGAAAGGGACTCCGGCAGAGTCGAAAGCTTTCACAAGACTGGCCATAAAATTTGAAGCACTTTCGCACGACCAAAAGCCGATTATGCAAGCGTGTATGAAAGCGATTACCTAACTGCGATTTCATCAAATTACTCAAAAGTAGAGTGTCTGACAAAAAAATGTGTGAAATTAAACATTTTCTAATGAATAATGAACCTATTAAAAAAAACTTAACTAGGTAAGTGTGCCTCATATCGTAATGTCATTTTTCAATCTGTCTGTGCTACATTGAAGACTTGTGTAAAGTCTGTATATAAAAATACATATCGTCGGCTTAGTCCGCAAAGTGTCTGACTCCATCCGGGCTTATAAAATTTATACGGGTTGTCTACGGTGAAAACATTTTGATTTCCTCATTAATCGAAATTTCATGGATTCCAAAAATACTATTTACTGAATAATTATAATTAAAATAATTTTGGACATTTTATATAACGCCATTTTCGTAAAATACGATATCAAGGGAACTTCACTGAGGTTTAATTTGGGAAAAGCAGA
The DNA here is from genome assembly GCF_059751285.1 of Brachycentrus maculatus. Lineage (NCBI taxonomy): Eukaryota > Metazoa > Arthropoda > Insecta > Trichoptera > Brachycentridae > Brachycentrus > Brachycentrus maculatus. The sequence continues at coordinate 350,884 of NW_028281186.1, read as the reverse complement.
TGGTGGAAATGATTTACCAATCAAATGGGTCTTTGGTTTTTTTATTCTATCATCTCACTCTCACTGTTTCTAACAACTGGTAGAAGAGCATTCAAAGCCGTTGGTCCAGCAACAGCAAAGGCATGCTTGCCACTTTACTGATATCTAAGGCGCAATAATACGGCGACTCCACTTTCCTTCTTCAGATTAGCTAATTGACGACGGTTTTCATAAATATTAAATATTTTTTGTATCATTATCATTTTCATATCATAATCCACATCTGAATAAGCGCCCTAGAAGTAGTATTTTACGAAAATGTCGCTATATAAATCATCCAAAATTATTATTATTTTTATAATCAGTTGTCGTAGCCGATCAAAGCGTCACGTCTATCTACCAATTCGTCTGGAATTATAACTTTTTAAGATGCTCTGGAGACATATCATGTATTGATTTATAATCAGTAGACACGATTTTGCACTCTACCCTTTCGGGAAAGCGTAACCAGTGCAGTTGGTGAAAGTAATGGGGTGATGTGAACGAATTTAGAAACTCCAAAAATAAGTCTCGCTGCAGCGTTTAACACTGATTGCAGTCGAGTCATTTTATTGTTTGGTATGTATACGAGTACACATATGAAATACAAAAAAAGGTATTATGTTTGTATTATATTATCAATGTTTTTTACTATCTTCTGTAGACTAAGGCCGGATGAAGTTCGTCACTTTACGGATTACACGGACGTAATGTTACATTATTATGAAAATAATTATTAAAGTTGAAGTAGCGTAAATACTTAATGAGACGTATGAGATAAAATAACTCATTAGTATAAAAATGTCATGGAAAATGAATAATTTCTTGATTATCTAATGTACCTATTTGTTCTATCTTTAACATTCAACGTTGAAGGAAAATTTATAGCCTATACGTACGAGTGTGTAGAAGATAATACGTATAAGTAAAAAATATAATAACACTGAATACGTTTTAAATGCTTTTGGAACACACTTTATTTCAATATTTGAAATGTTAAAATATAAACTACATACATCTTCTTTTGCTTATGTAATAAACAAGCTAGGAGTGTACATATCGCTCACTCTTTTCAAGAACGTCATAAATAAAATAAAAGATTTTTCAGTTGAACGTTTTGAAAGTTTAAAAATATAATACAATGTATTAAAAATAAATATCAAGCCACTTATTGAACTTTTTACTGTGCAACAGATCTTTTTAGGTAAAACCTGATATTTTTTTCATTTGAAAAACATTTATTATATTTAAAAAAGTAATTAAACAATATATTTTCTTCCAAATGCAAAAACAACACTTTCTGCCCTGTAGCGGGTAAATATGAAGTTAAAAGTATGAATCTTTTGCTGGGATATAGTACATTTTTTGTATTAAAATATGCACAACTGAAAATTGACGATTTTTGATTTATGACGTTCTCGAAAGGAGTGAGCGATATATGTTGGGACAGAAGAGTGTAGCGTTCCATTCTCTCTGTCTACTCCTGCATGAAACAGCGTGATGGTAGTAGAAGTAGTAGTAATGAATAAAAGGGATTTAAAAAAAATATTATGTAGATTGTCCAAAGCTATTATCACTTATCAATTAGAGGCTTCCGGTAGCACAGACCAGAAACAAAACTTTAATGAAAATCTCTAAAATGCATACCAAGTCCTACCAAAATTCATTTTTAAATCGAGCCTGCGATATATGCAATCAAATTCTTAATAAAATAGTCATCAATACTGTTTCTTTTAAAACGTTTAAGAAAAATATTGTTGATGCCTATTTGACTATTTGATTATTTGATTACGAAATATAAGTTATAATATTATATAGTTATATTATACATACTTACGAACATGACAGTTTTTTCTTTTGTTTTAGATAACTTTTAAGTAAAAAACCTGTAATTGGAATAAATTTATTTTTTCATTAATTGATTCGGCAGTCACTTTGTGGTAAAATCTATCCATTATTAATTAATGTTTAACTTAGTAAATACCACTATTTCTTAAAATATACTGTGACGCGTGTTTCGATGCATTCCGGTTTGAAAATGATGCGGAATGCATCGAAACACGTGTCACAGTAGATTTTAAGAAATAGTGGTATTTACTAAGTTAAACATTAATTAAAAATGGAATTAATTTATTTTTATTTTTATGTTTTCTTATTTTGTGTATATATTCTATTGGATTTCTAATAAATAATGAAAAATAAAGTAAAATAAAAATAATCTCTTGCTCGTTGATATCAAAATGTCACCTTGTGTAAAAAACATAATAACATGTATCAATTTTGTCTGTAGTCACATGGACAGGGAGAGCATAAAAAATAGTGCCTACTGTAGATAAAAACAGGGAAGAGAAATAATGCTGATACGATTACGAACATTATTAAAAACCTTCGGCTGTGTATTACGTATTTACATTGTTCGAAGCGAGGCTACCCGCGAAATGACCTCATAACTCATAACCGTTTGTTAACTATAGCATCGCACACGTCGGTATCATCGCATATTATTGTATAATATGCATACACATGTGCACATCTACATACAGTATGTTAGATTTTCTCTTTACACAAAACGAGATAGAGCGAAGGCCGCATTATTTGTGGATAAAGTAAACACACGTATCTCATATCCATATTGCGAAAAAAACTGATAAAGCTAAGCTGTTTAGCTGTTGCGGTAATTCTAATTTTTAAACTATTTATACGAAATTATAAAAAGCCATTTTAATTTTAAGTATTCCTATCCAATGTTTGGATACGTTTTGGACACGCTCAAAATGTTGATAAAATAAGCTATCAAATTATAATCTGCAATAAAAGGAAGATCACATTTTCAGGCATATGTAAAATAATCCGGTTAGGATCTTGCATACATTCAAATAAAAGGGTCTTTGCTAAATATGGTTCCAATGAACTCACATTTTCAGTGTCATGAGTGATACATATATGTAGGAGTTCCAAAAAAATTGTAGTGTGGTTGTCAATCATGGGTAGAATGGCGAATGTTGCACTGTGTAATCACTTAACCAGCCTATGACGCCTCATAACTGTCCATCTTATCACTCTTTCATGTTTCCTCTACCTCTACCCCTCAACCCTTTACCTGACCCTTCATTCTTTGACTTTATTGTTTTCATCAATTTACAGTATCATTTTTACAGATAATTATTTGTTCATTCGTATTGTATTAATTGTAATTTATGTTTTTTTTTCGTTTACACTTATTTGCCCTTTAATTTGAAACGTCCATATAAGGTTCAAACATTGACTCAATATCATTAGTCTGCTTTTGGTTGCTTAGAAGATATCGCTTTATAGTAATAATCTGGCCAATGGAAAACGCATACACATTGTACAAGAAATTTTACAAATAAATAAATGTAAAAAAAAACGGTAATGTTTTTTTTAAATATCAAATTAATTCATTGTAATCGTTAGGTGTAACGTATAAATCGTATATTTTGCATAATTCATTTTATGTTCATAACACATAATGATTAAGAGATTGCAATATGAACGTAATCTCGGCAATGTAGATATTAATTGCAGTATATTTTTTAACGACAACTGGGAAAACCTATTGCCGTATTCAAAATATTTTTATTTGAAGAGAAATTGAAATTTCACGGAGATTTATCTACCACGTTAGATTGTACATTTCTGCATACTGTGTACATTGTTACGAGCTAACGACTTTCATTGAATATGCATACGATATTTTCTATGGTGAGAGGTTATTTTTTCTTAAGTAGGTATATCTACTGAAAACAATCATTGAAAAGTATAATTTAAATATTCTATAAATCGTTTAATTGGTAAATTTCCATTTAAGTAATTACGATATATTTAAATAATTGTTGGAAAACACGACATCAATTCACTTTTTACTGCAACTATAAATATTACAAATATAATTTATTTGTGTGTGTGTGATGTTGGCCGTTTTCCTCGATGCATTTTTCACTCTGCCTTTGAAGTTCACCCACACTGTTTACTGATCAATCAGTTGGATCTTACATTGAGTCGGATCTCATAGTTTCTTTAATCAGCAAGTTTTGTCCACATAAACATGAACACGTTTTAAGAAACCCCAGAAAAGAAATATTCTTGTGAATGAAAAGAAGAGAAGAGAAAATGTGGGAGAACTTGAAAGGCAGAGTGGAAAAGTGCATCCACGAGCATTTTGAAGACATTATCTTCCAAACATATCTTCAATGGCTTACCTACATTTTACTACATTCCAATGTCAATAAATAATTTCTCACTTCAACATGAATCGAGTTTTATTTTCTCATCTCATTTTTCATCTCACAGATATTATCCAAACGTAACTTAAATGGCATACACATTATTATATTTTTACGTCAATAGTGTTTCACTTCGACACTAACCGAGTTTTATATTTTTATTGATTTATTTTAACTTCATGCACAGAAAAAATATGAACATTGGCCGGCTTATTGCCAAGAAGCAATGTTTTCCAACCAACCAAAAAATTATATCACTTTTACATCTTGCAGGCATTATTTTCTAAAGATAACTTCATAATAATTTTGGATGATTTATACAGCGCCATTTCCATAAAATACTATCCCAAGGGCGCTTTTACAGAATAGATTATGATAAGAAAATGATAACGATAAAAAAATATATATATTAAATAAAAACGTCAATCCATGGCGGTTATTTTACTATGTACATGCATGTGCCAATAAATAAATTTTCACTTCAACATTTAACGGTCTTCTTTTTTCAAAGCGCCTTGTCCCTCGTGGTCACCTTGTTATGTTATTATGTTATAATACAAGGATGCCCCGAGACTCTTAGCTGTGCGGAATCAGGCAAGAGTCAGGGAAATTGCAGCGAGTGCATAGAGCGCAGCGCACGTTGCATTTCGCAGGCCGACGGTGCGGTGGCGCCGGAGGATGCGGTCCGTGACGTCTGGCAGGAAGCGAATTTAGTTCGAGGAGACATTTTTAGCGAGCCATCGTGCTGCGTCCCTCGGGAAAGTGTGGCGGTAATATATTTTTCGCGGTGAAGCATGCAACTTTGTGCGGTATATTCATTGCTTATGCCACTTTTGTCCCATTTAAAAGCACACTGGTAAATATCAATGATTAAGGGCTTTTTTATCCCGAAGCGATGGATGGTCACTTACTGCTTGTAATTTCAGCATACGGTACGTACGTACAGCGTACGTACGGTACGGTTACCGTAACTAACTTGATATAGATATTTACATTTTTCTTCTCGCGATAACTAATGACAATAAATAAAAGCCAGTGCCAATTCGTTTCGTTTGTTGTTAAGTAAAGCTTCAAGTTTTTTTCTAGCATTTCAAACAGCATTTTATATAATAAAACAACAACTAAGTATATAGTTTATTTCCAATTTTATTTGATTTGAACAGTAAACGAGTTTTGTATTTACCGACATCATAAGACTGATTTGTCAGATATCGTCAGACCAGTCTGATGATGTCGTTAACGAAGAAACCTGGCTACTGGTCAAATCGGTACGAATAAGGGAAATCGATAATTTTCAAATCATTTTTATACGGTAAATACATGTATTGTTCACAGTTTAAGATAATTCATATGAAGTCAAGTACATGGAATTAGCTTCAATATGTGTAATTGCTTTATAACGCGTACTTACATAATATATATGGTTTAGCATTTAATTCCCTATTTGGTGAGTCAATACATGAGTATATTACATTATGGAGGCACGATGTTCATACGGTTATAAAAGTTGTAAACAATGAATGATGACAGCAGAAGCGGATAAAAGTACCATCAGGCGAGTGAAAAGTGTAGAAATTAATAATAAACGTGCATAACCGAGTCAGTTTCTTCAATACAGATATCTACTGGCGACAATTAAAGCCGATTTCACATTCATACATCTCATTACGAGCGGAGTGAGTATCTTTCATTTAGAAACCGCGACTGCTCGGAACCGAAAAAGAGAACCGGCGCTCCAGTGCTCGAGTACCTACGTAATGATACAATTCGCAGTGAGGCAACACCGGAGCACAATGAGCAATTTCGGGCGGGAACAATGGTCGAAGTGTAACATGGCCGCGGGCGGGAAGTGAAAGAAAGGAAAGCGATTGTTTTACGGGTGACGCAATGGCGGCTGGCGAGTACGTTTCTCACATTTGACAAAATTCGGATTAGTTCGGGATTCGAGCGATAAATTTCACCGGCGGGTTGCGCAACAGTTTGGTAATTGCCTTGCCGCGACTATCTATCTATTCCAGATCAAATTTTCATTTCTGCACAAGCGCACTTCGACCGATAGAAAGTTACCTCACATCGCCGAAAACATTCCTAATTACGCGAGAGTAACACTACGCCTGTAGGTACATTATTACAGAATGGCAACGGTTTCCTATCTTCTCAATCAGCGTGAAGATAATTTATGTATATTAAATGTTAAATCAAACATCGATTTTTTGAGTCTACGAAGTTGTATTTTATTGTTAAAAAACACACACACATAAAAATCAATTTTGCGACTAGGCGAAACAATTGTCACAAAATTGATTTTTAGTGTGTTCTTTAACAATAAATGCAACTTATTACAGTGTTCCGCAAACTTTTTCTATTCAAGGTACACCTACCAAATTAAGAAATTTCAGACGTTTATATTTACCATATTATGGTAACAAATTTAACGTATTATGTTTAATGCGAAATGTGAGCCTACTTCACTGAGCACAACGATAAAAATTTGGAGCAATTGTGTTATTTTCACAAAACTAGACTTTTTTCCGCGGCACACCAACTAATCACCACGGTACACCAGTGTACCGCGGCACACACTTAGACTAAAAAATCATGTGAAAATTTTGTGTAGTTTTGAGTGTAAATAGTGCTATGGTGCTATGGTGGTGAAGGGTGGTATTGTTTAAATGCTGTGTTAGTGATTGTCCTGACGAAGAGACGGATACGTCTCGAAACCGGTAGACATAATCTCGGTGAGTGGTTATATACTAATATTATTAACATTTTCGTAAAAAAATAAAAAAGTAAAAATGACTAACCACAAAGTAAATGCTTTAAATATTAATAATATTGAGGATATTATAAAAAAAAACAGTGTTTGATGTAACATTCAATACATAAATTAAAATGGAGTTCTACAAATTAATCGCCAAATCTATAAATAAATGAGGATGATTTGTTCAACAGAGAACTATTGAATAATAAGATATGGACGATCGAGTTGTCATTACCCTAAGTGCACGTTTAATCGAATGACAATTAGGGAAAAGCGAAGCTAATGAAAGAACGACGTGATCAGAGAAAGGAATATCCGGGGTCAATCATCCGAGCTGCTCGACTCGAATCGATACAGTTCTAGGTGTAATTAGTGTCGCGCGGGTCAGTTACGGGCGGGTCACCAGTCGGTGACGATAGGTCCTATCCATACTCCACCATTCGATAACTGGACGCAATTAAGTGAAACCTCTTTCTATCGTTCCTCGAATAATCGTTTTCCCGGATGTGTCGTTTATTTATTCAATCCCGAATTCATTACAAATTAAAGTAAACCGCATCGATCGTTTCTCTATCCCCATTTACCGCATTTATCGTTGGAATTAAGCTGCATATTTGATGCATTTTGTCTGTTTTTTTACATTCTTTCCAATTTTCTTACATTCAACGGCAACGTATGGGATAGAAACTATCGAATGCTCGTGCAACCGATAGCAGGAGAGGTCGATATTGATAAAAAGGAGCCGCTGCCTGTACCTGCATTTCCAGAAGCGTGCACACTCTTTGAAAGAAAACTGTCTACGCACATTCATAACCGATGCTGAAAAAAATACTATTTGCAAAGCTGAAAATATACTATTGACTACGAAAATAAAACAGTTAAAAACAAATTTGGACCAACAAACTTCAGTTCTTTTTTAAATTCTATTCAGGTTTGTATTTTTTTTAAATAAATACATTTGCATCTGAAACCTGTATTCTTAGAATTCTAGCCTACGAATGGTTATGCAGATTGGGAAGACGGTATCTTTACTCTGTCGTATCTACTTGCGTATTGACCTCTTAATCCCGCATTCATTGTTTTCCCGCATTTATAGTTTATTTTAATAGGTCCCTTTAAAAACGATAGATAGAGGTTTCACTGTATAGAGATACGGCGGCGTCGCTTACCCGCTCTAGCGCACTGGCGACAGCGGGCGCGAGCGAGAAAGCGGTACGGCAAGACAATATAGGCAGAGAAACTTACACTTTCACAGAGTCCCCGTGTCTGAGATGAAGAAAAACACCATTCGCCAATCTGCAAGAAGAAACAGAGGAAAATCAAATAAATATACTGTCAGTTTTGCCACGCTTTCACAACAGCGAAACAATAATAATTTCTACGGCGAACATGCAGCCGGGAAAAGTCGTGTGGTGAAATTTTAACATACTCGAATCACAACATTTTGAGAGTGTCCAAATACTTGTCTGGATACAAATACTACTACAAATCTGGATTATCTCCAATTACAGGAGTAATTTTTCATATCATTTTTTGACATCTCAATATGGATGAAGAAGAATATGGAAGTATGGGCATTTATGGGGATTAAGACCGTAATACGTTAACTTTATACAGGTATAATATTCATTTAAGAAAGGTGTATTGAGATGGCTTGGACATGTGGAACGTATGAGCGAGGAAAGAACGGTTAAACAAATTTATGAGGCGAATGTAGTTGGAAAAAGAAGCAGAGGACCGAGGAAAACTTGGCACAATCAGGTATGTCAAATACTTGAAAGCGGCCGGGTCAGGAGTCGTAATAATCGTCGGGTATGTATGAGTAGATGCATGAATGTAGAAGAGGCGAAGAATGTTTGCAAAGACAGAGTGGTGTGGCGTTCGATTCTCTCTGCCTACCCCTGCGAGGAAGCGGCGTGATGGTTAGTTAGTTAGTTAGTTATATATTCACCAATTCTACCCATGATCGACAAATACGCTTTAAAAATTCTTGGAAGTTTAATATATCGCTCACACCTTTCAAGAACGTCATAAATATAAAAAAAAGATTTTTCAGGAGAACGTTTTTAAAGTTTAAAAATATAATACAATGTATTAAAAATAAATATCAAGCCACTTATAGAACTTTTTACTGTGCAACAGATCTTTTTAGGTAAAACCTGTTTTTTCTGGTTTAAATAAGGTTTTTTCTCCATTTGAAAAATACGTATATTTAAAAAATAATAAAACAATACCTTTTCTTCAAAATGCAAAAAAACAACGCTTTCTGCCCTGTAGAAGGTAAATATTAAGTTAAAAAATACGCCTCTTTTGCTGGGCTAAAGTACATTTTCTGGGCATTCCGAAAACATGTCCAACTGAAAATTGACGATTTTTGATTTATGACGTTCTTGAAAGGAGTGAGCGATATGTGATCCGATTTCGAAACATTGTTCTTGAATCACTAGAACTTCACTAGAGACATATATTGTCACAGTAAATGGGAGGGCTGGGAGTCGGCTGCAGTTGGGCTGAAATGGGTGATGCAACGCGCAGCGCGGCGGACAGGAAGTGGGAAGTAGGAAGACACGACGTCTCTCTTGTAAGATTTCGAAATGCTCCATCAGCCACGGTACTAAAAAGGTATAATTGAGTCAAACGGGCGAGCGGTGGGCATGCTTTCGGGTGAAAGTGACAAAAAATAAAAATCTATTGTGTTATATTGTCTGAAAACACGTTAAAATAATTCAATTTTAATTTTTTAGTTCAAATAACGAGTTGGTACCCCAGAGAAAAATTTTAAAAAATACGTACGGAGAGATCGTTTATATGTTTGTTGAAGTAAAATATTCGATTACATACAGTGAACCGGTCTTGAGGTAGTATTTTTTAAAAAATGGCGCTAATTATTTATTTTTATGAAATGCTCCTCAAGCTAGTCTTGCTTAACTGAAGAAAAAAGTAAAATTACAAGCTTAAAACAAATTCCAATTTAGAAATTACTAAAATACATAAAAATTTGTACCATGTTACAATATTTATTACCAGCGACTGAGTTTCAAGTAACTCGGTATGAAGATGTGGGATACGACGAAACCCGGTTACCGGGCAGTAATACAAAGTGATTACACCAAAAAAACTGTATTTATTACATTATGTATATTATCCTTATTTTATCAGTGGAACGATGGGAACTCAGCCAAGAGTTTGAAATTCATAGATAATATAATAAACTTTTCAGATATAGTGTATGTACATATTTATCAAAAGCAGAATACTTCATTCTGAAGATGGTTTCTTAGGCAAAGTTTCAATTCATCACATAAATAAACCATGTTTATTTATTTGATACATTGAAACGAAATAATGTATATTAGAATACTTGTTTATTAGAAAGAGAAGAAGTCGAAAAAAAATACCCAAAGAGCGCTTGATCAACGTGTTGGCCATCTGCAAAGTGGGAAACAGGTTTAATAAATTGAATAAAATATTTGGTCGTCTAATTGTTACCTCACACTTGTAAAAGTGTGATAATATTATTTTTCAATAAAATGCATAACACCCACAAAATACGAAAGTGATAAACTTTTATTTTCTTCAAATTTTACATCTGCAATGTTTTCTTTTTTTGTTGTAGAAACTATATCAACAATGCTGTGAAAATAAAATGGAACATATCGTAACTTATAAAAATGAAATATTATACTGTATGAAATAGCAAAATATGTACAGTTTTTGTCTCAAAGACTTCTTTTGTTAGTTGATTAAAATTAAAAATTAAAAAGCAATACGATGTATAATAGATGTTTGATTGGTGATATAAAGAAATAATGCAAGGTTGAGATAAGCATTATCAATAAAATTAAAAAAGGTGTGTTGAGAAAGTTTGGGCACGTGAATCGAATGTGAGAAGAAAGAACAGTAAAACACATTTATGAGGCGAATGTGGTTAGTAATAGAAGCAGAGGAAGACCAAAGAAAACTCGGCATGATTAGATTTTCCAAATATTTGGGGATGGAATCGAAATAATCGGCGGATACGTACGAGGAGATGCATAAATGTGGAAGAGGTTATGATTGTTTGCACAGACGGATTGGGGTGTCGTTCTTATATCTCTGCCTACCCCTGCGCGGGAGCATTGTGGCGCTTAGTTAGTTTTATACACCGCTGATGTTGGGCGTAGTAGGTAGATTCATTTTTCCGTTTTTTTTTAATATGTAGGAATAACCTTGACATACAAAATATGATTCGAAATCTCGCGTGTTATGTAACGATTTCTTTCATATTAAATCACAATAATTATCGTCGACCTCAATGTCCGAGTAGTGGAGCACTTCGTCGGTCGACACGGGATTCCGTCTTTTATTCCCAGCGGGGAAATTACGAGTCTTAACTTTCGATATTGAGAATTGATGGCGTCTCAGCTCTTCCGTAAAGCGGATGTGTCGATATGTTCATTATTGATAGGTAAGAATGATGGTTTCTAAATAGAAATATTTTTTGTAGCTTCATCTAACAAACAATGATATCTATGGCCCGGTTTCAGTGATCACTGTACACACGTGTACACAGTTTTTGGAACTTCTAAATTTAGACACAATGTTGCAATCAAATACGAGCGTATTTTATAGACACCTGTGACAGTTAAAAAAATATGTTTAAAAAAGTGTTTTTACCGCAATGACACCGCCATCTGTTAAAAACGTAACTGTAACACACGCAATACTAAACTCCAATCTTGGCGGACAGTGTGTTTCTTTACAGTTGTTATCACTAAGTATTTTTAATTGTGTACTTTCGATTTATTTATTGTTTCGGCATTCACTTTGCGGTAAGAATTATATTTAGGGCCGAAGATGGAATCATATGTAGCTTCCGAAACTAGTCGTTTAAATAAAATAAAAAATGAAGTGGTTAAAAAAAAACAAGTGTTTTCTTTTTTTTATTTATTTTTTATTCATTTAATATATTTACATTTTTATTTATAACATAATAACATTTGAATCATTTATACATATGGAGAACTTTTATATTTCGATTCGCTGTGCCTCTCCATAAAAGAGTCTGTGCTCTTGTGCTTGGAAATGTACATCGTTGTTGTTAAGATTTTTGGTATTTCGATTGCTTTACAAGCATTGTGAAATTAAATATATTGGAAATGCATGTTTATTTTTATCTATCCATTTAACCAAACATGAATAATAAAAAAAATCAAAAGCAGTAGTCCGCGTTCTGGCTCTAAGATCAAATTTGTACAGCACATTCCATTTCATTTATTTGCGACTGCATTACGGCCTATAGTCCCTTGCATAGGTATGCACTCGGTGACATATCGAGATAAGTACACTTTCACGTGGTCTAAATTGAAATTCCGCGCGACGCAAATTTGCATCTCAAAGCGTCTTACGTCCATTAAGTAAGATTACATTGCTTATAATAATAATTAAATCGATGTTTACAACTAAATAAGCGCAAGACTGGCACATTCATGTTGCACTATAAATAAATTTGCATCAGGCACTGCATTTCATTATAAATGTTAATGAACAAACACAGGTGAAGCTGGGAGTACGCAATGAGCGAACACAACACGAGCAAGCAAGGTTTGACCATTATTTCTTTTTTAAACGACCGGATTAATCTCGTAAGAAATCTCAGTTTATCGATTACCAAAGCCATTTATTTAAACGCAGGTATGGGTAGCTCTAGCGAGTCATTATAAGCTGCTTGCTGGGAAAGGACGTTAACAAAACGGTCGAGGAGAACTGGATGAACGAGGGTTTCGAAAGTTTCGATATCAATCTCTATCTATGTTTACTTCACATCGCAGACCTTTGCCTATTCACACAAACTTGTCACTTTCTTAGTGGGTTCCTTATAGATAGGTATAGATGATGGTGATTTGTTTCTTAGCTTTTTAAAGAGAGAATTTTACAAGGGAAAGTGAGGAAAAATAAAGTGAGCGGTTAAGAAGTACCTATTTGTAAGGTCAATACTGATGGAAAAGCCCGTGTTATCAAATATACTTACACCATAAGGTTTTGATGTTTACTAGTGGTTGATAATATTTTTCAACACTGGCAGGTATTTTACTCTTGAGCGTTAGAAATGAAAATTGTCGGTTCTAGAAAAAAATATTTTACGCACTGCTCTCTTGCGTTGCATTTGTTAACGATTTTATAATTTCAGGATCAGAAAATGGTTACGTGGAATTTAATAGAAGAAAATCTCTCTTAATCGAACGAAATATTTTTTTACTCATCAATTTATATTGATACATACTCTAAGAAAGAAATTATGGCTTTATGATAGTTGAAGAACGACACAAATAATTAAGACTGCAAATATTCTAAACGAGAGAATACTGCATCGAAAAAGGTTCTCACTCTTTCTGTACTTATCCTTTTCTCCGTTTCACTTGTCACAAAATAAAAAAATAAAAATTATAAATATGTCTTGACCGCTCTCAAGTAATTGACAAAATTAAAAAAGTAATTGATCATGCCAAGTTTTTCTAGGTCTTCCTCTGCTCCTTTTTCTAACAACATTCCCTAATAAATTTGTTTTACCGTTCTTTCCTCACTCATTCGTTCCAAGTGTCCAAACCATCTCAACACAACTTTCTTAATTCTCAATCGAGAATGCTTATCTCAGCTTTGCATCCTTTCCTTATTTCACCATTCGAACATCTATCGTACATCGTTTTGCTGCACATTCGTCTGAGGGATCCCCTTTCGACTTTATTCAGTCTACTTTCATTCTTATTTTGGCAACATATTACTAACATTTTTGTAAAAAAAATATAAAAATAAGAGTAAGTATTAGTTGTAGGAAGATATCCGATCGTGAATTTAATTATGTTGAAAAATGTAAAGCGGTAAATCCAACATGGAGCCGAGGAATGAAACGGGGGTCTGTGATCCAATTTAGAAGCAGTCACAATACAGTAGCGCTATCCGCTCGCCAGTAAAATGATACTCGGCGAAACAATACGAAACAATGCCTTGACTCGAAATAACTGGATAAGCTTCAAAGGAATACAGAATTAAACGTCGGCTACACAATATCACAGTTAATCAGACTGCTTCGCCCTCTGAATTACACTTTATCTTCTTCTTCTAGAGTGGAGCGAAATATTGATGAAGTAATAGGTTGGTTGCAAATTAGATGTGAGATATCGTTCACTCCTTTCAACAACGTCATGAAAAAACTTGATTTTTCAGGAGATCGTGTTTAAAGTTTAAAAATAAAATGAAATGTATTAAAAATAAATATTAAGCCACTTATTTAACTTTTCACTGTGCAATAGATATTTTTAGGTAAAACCTGAATATTTTTTCTCCATTTGTAAAATATTAAGTATATTTAAAAAAATAATTAAACAATACCTTTTCTTCAAAATGCAAAAACAACACTTTCTGCCCTGTAGCGGGTAATTATTAAGTTAAAAATATGCCGCTTTTACTGGGATATAGTACATTTTTTGTAGTACATGCACAACTGAAAATTGTCATTTTTTGATATATGACGTTATTGAAAGGAGTGAGCGATATGCCATCAGTACTTTTAAGTACATTTTGAATATTTAAAGCACTAACTTTGTGGAGCATTGTAAAATATTATTTGGAGAAGTGATTTTTTTGCGTTTGAAAAGCTTATTATTACTTTTATTATTAATTTACTTTGAATGGTATCAAATATTAATGCAACAGTGGGTTGGTTGCAAACTAGATGTAAGCAATGTCATCAGTACTGAGTGTTAAGTGCATTCCAGGAAACTGTAAATACTATTCGATCTAATGATCGTTCCAAAATATGGGAGAAAGGACTCTTTTACAAAATTATTGAACTTTTCAATATTATTATTAAAGAGTTCGATATTATTACTGAACTCTAAAATGAGGAAGATGAAAAATGCCCGTATTAGATTTTCATACCATTATACAACTGAGGCGCGATAGTTGTGGATAAAATGAGGAAGAAGAAGAACGCTCGTATATGGACCTTCATACTATCTACAGTATCTACTCAATGAATTAGGGCCACCCATTATTTTTTTGAATACTCTGAAATCTTTTGGATTATTATATTTATTTTACATAAATACTTTAAGTTTTCTATTGACATCTAATATCATGTATATTACCTTCAATAATATGTAAAATACACCTGGATTATTTAAGCCTTTACAAAATTTCAAACCCTTTTTCTGAGAAAGGTCCCTAATTAGCACAGGTAGACAGATAGTTGAAAGTTCAAAAAATAGTCCTATCTCATTTATTAGTGAAGTTTCTTGAGTTCTGGTTGTTGTTTTGTTCAGAGAGGTTATATAGTTATCGTGTCTTGTGAAATAAAACTTGATTTTTAATTTTTGTTCATAAAGTAAAAAAAATTGATGTAAACACAAGAGTTTTTTTTGAAAAGGACAAAATGGGAAAAAGTAAAGACATTTCTGAGGAAAAAAAGTCTAGTGTTATAGTGCTACTGAAATTAGGAATACTATCTAATAGAGAAATTTCAAAAAAAGAAAACGTTTCTCGTCAAACAGTGGGCAGAATTTCAAAATCAATAAAAAATCAGTCACCCGCCACCAGCAATCGGCGAAAGAACTGTCGTAGGATTAGAAAAATAACACCGAGGACTGATCGAAAAATCGTTCAAAGTGCCTTAGAAAACCGTAGTGCATCAGCAAAAACATTAAAAATAAAATTGGAAGAAGAGGGTATAAATATATCGGTATCAACACTGAGGCGACGTCTTTACGAAGTAAATCTGAAATGCAGGCGCCCTGTAAAAGTACCAAAATTGACACCACGAATGAAAGCGGATCGATTAAAATGAGCCAGGCTACATCGAAATTACTCGGTAGATGATTGGAAAAAGGTATTTATTTAAATTGAATTTTCAACATATCATTTTAGTAAATAAACTTATATATTTGAATTAAACATAAATTTTCATTATTTTTCAGGTCATCTTTAGTGATGAGTGCCGGTTAGAAGCCGTGACAGAGAGCCGTCGATTCGTCAGGAGAACACCAATGGAACGTTACAATGAGGCCTGTGTGGTAAAAGTTATCAAACACCCCCCTGCAACAATGATATGGTCATGTATTATTAACAATTTACCTGGGCCGTTGTTTTTCGTGGAAGGAACAATGAACCAAAATTCCTATAAGCAGGTCCTCCAACGAATTTTATTGCCCTTCTACCATACATTCGACCCAACAGAAGGTCCATACACCTTCATGCAGGATGGGGCACCTTGCTACCGGGCTAAATCAATAATAAAATTTTTGTCTAACAAAAATCTGCCTTTGCTCCCCTGGCCTGGAAATTCTCCGGACCTTAACCCTATAGGAAACGTATGGAGCATGTTAAAAAATAAGGTATACTCATTTCCAAATCCGACAGTAGACTGTCTAAAAAAAAATATTCAAAAAATTTGGTCAAAAGACGAAGAAATAAAAAACATGATAAAACAGTGCATTTTAAGTATGCCAAAAAGAATTGAGGCAGTTATTTCTTCCAAAGGTGGAAATACTAAATACTAACTATATTTATATGAAAATATATGCGTCATTTAAGCGTAATAAAGTGTTCATGTGTAAATAAAATTCAATGTTGTTTTATTCAAGGTTTTCTCTGAGTTATTCCTGTTTGAATTGAGAAATTGCGCGAAATTCTGCGTGGCCCTAATTCATTGAGTAGATACTGTATAATTGGTGACCAGTAGTTAAAATAAAATAAGAAAGAAGAAAGCTTCAAATTAACCAGCTCCCAGACATACAAGTACATAAAATAGAACCCAGTCAGGGATCCAAAATGAATGAACTGAAAAAATACTTAATGGAAAGATATTTGTGTTAGTGATAAGTTATATTTTCTCACTTGTTGCCTATAAGCGTGCTTCTCACCTTACGTTTTTATATGCCTATTTATTATACCAGTTTATTGTTTTATATTTCATATTTTTCTCCGTGTTAGTTTTGTTTATTTTTTTTACCTTTTTTGTAACTATCTTATTTCCGTTTCAGTCTTGTGAACCTTAATCACGTGTCCCAAAATGAGTGATGGAAATTTTATAATTGATATTTGAAGCACTAACTTTGTGATTTTCCATTTTATAATTAAAATGTAACATTGTTTTAAAATCACTATAAATATTTTATTATAACTTAATTACAATGTCTACCGGTTTCAAAGCATGCAATAGAGGACTTAAAATAGATTACGCAGAAATATTAGAAATTAAAAAGGCAATTTATAATAATAATCAACTAATAAATACACAAGTAAATGATTATGGTAAAAGTCCGTTATTAAATATGTTTCCGATCACTCATCATCCCTGATCCCTTTTGACTGTGACTGCCAATTAACACAAAAGAATAAAGCCACTTGAGATCTACCCAAGCTTCTTTCCCTAACCGTCAAAATATTTTGAATATTTTTTGGTAGATGGTGTTTTAGTATTAATCAGTCTTGATAAAGAAGCGGTTAGCTTCGAAACCGGTAGACATTATAATTAAGTTATAATAAAATATTTACAGTGATTTTAAAACAAAGTTACATTTTAATTATATAATGGAAATTACTCATTGGGAATATTATACATGTGACTTATGTATGTATGTAATATATTTTGAAAATAGATAAATAAATAAAATATGGACTCTCATATCATGTACAACTGAGGGCCAACAGTTGTGGATAAAATGAGAATGAAGATGAACGCTTGTATATGGATTTTCATACAATGTACAACTGACGGCCAATAGTTGCGGATAGAATAAGGAAGAATATGTTTTCCATGTACTACGTATATTAGTATCCTTTCTCCAAGAAGGTATATTTCCAGATTGATGTTATTACGAAACCCTGGACCTCTGATCTCGGCGAGTGGTAGTGAAAGAGATAAAAGCAAACCCTGTTACCTATTTACTTAGTACTCGTACGTTAGTAGAAAACAGTTCTCTGGGAGGCAATTTCGCAGATTGGCCACTGGAAATTGAAGGAAATTTCCTCGGAGTGCTCCTACGATCAATCGGCTTTAGAAAGCATTTTACAAACGTGAACGGATTGAAAATTACTTACCTTCTTTAAGTTTAGTTTTACAGAAACATTTGAAAATATCAAAAGTTTTATGTGTTAAAGTTCCATCAATTCATCGCCCTTAGTTAAAATATGACCAAAAAAATCTGAAGTTGTAATTTATAATTTTATTTAATGTATGGAAGCGAAGCATGATCTTGGCAAAATAATGATGAAAGCAGACTGAATGGAGTCGAAATGTGATCTCTCAGGCGAATGTGCGGCAAAACGATATATTATAGATGCTCAATGATGAAATATACACAATAACAATGTAAACACCAGAGTGTGGGTATTTTAAGATTAATTCTGATGGCGTTAGCAATACCTAATCACACGATAAAAACATACATTATTTGTACGTGTAACTTACTCTGGGAAAGATATCACGTAATTTAAAAGAAAAGGAGATGTACAAGCCAATTTGAAAAATATTTGGCGGAATTTTGAGGAATGTTAAATTTTGAAATACATAAAATCAAAATTACAAAATTTTATAATTTTATGGCCTGTGCACCCAGTACGGCTACAGTGTACTTACAAACGCGTAAGACAAATTAAAGAAGTTAATCTCTTTTTACGACGAAGGGTTCGCTCATGGTCACCATTTAAATAAGCGAGTCTTTCGGAGTATCATCAATTGTACGGCAAATGGCGAGCGCTTACTCACTGCCTGGCAGATATTGTAATGACGGAGTGCGGTCATTTTAATGCTTTTGTAATAAATTAATGCTTCCATTATGCGGGTTGAAACGTCCAAGGACTATGCAAGAGAAATCGCAAAGAATAATGTGGATATCTTCGTGAACCACGAATATATAAATATAAATGTGTTTTCAGGGTGTGGATATGCAATATGCCGCATTATACAATTTCCCGCATGAAATTGATGGTGGCACCCGTCGTGTGGCATGTTGCGCCATCTTGTTGAAACGACAGCTCTGTCACATCAATACCATTCAATTGAGGTACGAAGAAGTCAGTAATCATGGTTCTGTAGCGCCCTCCAATGACCGTAACATTCTGGCCGGCAAAAAATATGGGCCAATGATTCCACCCATAAAGCACACCAAACAGTGACTTTTAATGGATGTAAGGGCGTCTCGACAAAGACTTCTAGGTTTTTTCCACTCTGAATTCTACTTATAGATATGGCCATTTAATCAAAAATGTGCCTCATCGGTGAACAAAATTTTGCGTTAAAAAAGAGGATCAAGCTGAATATTGTTTTCGGCGCATTCACCAAATCTACGACGCGCATAATTGTCATTCAGTCTATTCATGGTGAAATGGCAAAACGTACTGACTACAAATCAACTGTCAACTGCCAAATTGACGGTCTGTAGAAACAAAGTTGCCAGTTTAAAAACCAAACCTCTAAAAAATACCCTATGTATATACATACATAAGTATGTACATTTCATATAATAAACAAAATGTATACATTGCTAAAAATTATCATCTATGTTCTACGTAATGCTTCATAAAAATAGGATGAAATCATTTCTGGTAAAAAATAAAAAAGAATAATAATGGAGTTCTGGTTTTATGGAATATTATGGAAGTGAAGCATGTAGGGGTGTGTCGAAAAATATCAGACAAACATAACAAATGTTTAATCGATATTTTAAAATTGCAATCAGTTGGTTAGAAAATATTTTCAGTTGTCA
Organism: Brachycentrus maculatus; assembly: GCF_059751285.1. Classification (NCBI taxonomy): domain Eukaryota; kingdom Metazoa; phylum Arthropoda; class Insecta; order Trichoptera; family Brachycentridae; genus Brachycentrus; species Brachycentrus maculatus. The sequence continues at coordinate 331,118 of NW_028281186.1, read as the reverse complement.
TGAAGTCATGTCATAAGACCATTGGTATTTACGCAATGCTTTGAACATTATAGGGCCATTAATCTACTCTAATATGCTCTAAAATCAATCATTTATAAACAACAGTAGACAATCCAATGGCGAACAGCGATCAGTAATCACAATCACCCGACAATGTTGATAGAAGCCAGACGGGACTAAATGTATACAGCGCCAGATTGCAACACAAATAAGAGGTAAAACGCCTTCTGTTATTAAAGCGCAGATATGTTATACTAAAGGTATATTTTGTGACAGACCGTATTGAGTGGATAAGAATTTACCGTTAAACTGCAGCATTATCGCACTCGTATCGACGGAATAGCTTAAATATTTCTGCAAAGAGCTTTAGGTTATTTGTGGAGGTCCTAACAAAAAGTTACATTTCCAATATTGCACAAAAAATCCTTTAAATGAAAATCAGTTATGTTTACTGTAATCTATCGAAACCTTAATTAAAGTCGCGACAAAACGTGACCAATCCTGTGTTAAACCAATATGAAATCATTATAAATTGTACCAAAACTTCACAATTTTACGAGCTACTTAAAATCATTTATAATGGAAATGTAACGTTTTGGTGAGGACCTCCATATTTGGCTTCACAACAAAACTTTGACGCGTAGAATAATTCATTCATTTCATTCAAACCCTAATCCGCACCCCAATGGTGCATAGGGCACTGCATCATATAAACGCAGTGTTATCTTAATCGTAAACACATGAAGAAAAGGTGATCATTCCTCCCCTTTAGGTACCAGTCCAGGGTAATATTGAATAAATATTAAAGTGAAAAAATGACTTATATTTACTTGACCCCTCCTGGGAATCGAACCCAGGACCTCCAGTACGGTAGCCGAGCGTGCTGACCCTTACACTACGGTGGCGGACTTTGGTTATGAAAAATATGTTGGTTATATAAATGCAATCTTGATTGAGAGTCGCAAGAACCAGACGCCTCTCAATGAGGTACCTTCGAACAAGACGAAAATTGGAGCAGCCGTCATATGTATAGAAAGGGCCAACCGAGCTATTGAGACACCCGAACAGTTTCGTAAGCGCTGCACTTCGTGGGGTGTGGTGGATCGGCCCACTTAGCCCCATTTATTAAACGCGAGTTCAACCGCAACACGAGGATCGTACCATACACATTCAACAGTCATAACTACTCGTCGCAGTTTATCTCAAATCGAACGTCCGAGTTTAGGAATCAACGACTGTCGAGTGATGTGGGACGATACAGGACACGGTTAGTCAATTGGCACAAAAATTGTAAGACCAAAAAAAAAATTAATAATTAAAAGCCAAGTTGCAAAGAAGTGTGTATTCAAAGAGTGCTGAGTACATCGATAAATGTAATTCGTCAACACTCATCTTAACCCTTTGTACTCTTTTTTTTCACAGAATATCAGATACTCAATTGGGTGTCAAGTAAAAATGTGAGGAAAAATTACGATATTTTTAGAAAATTAGGAAAATCTATTTTTTGGTAAGGCAGTAAATAAAAGTATGTTATTTACTGTTTCGGCATTCGCTTTGGGGTAAGATATGATTAAATTATAAATGGAACATTTGTTTTCAACCACTTATGTAAAACTCAAGTGGTAAAAAACAAGTGTTTTACTTACAATTAAAAATTGTAGCTAAATATGTTAAGAAATATCTATTCACTAAGGTATAAGATTGTTAATAATAGAAAAATTTGCATATTCTAAACTAACTAACTAACCTATTATCACACCGCATTCTTGATCCCTGATGGAGTGGAAGAAGGTACTACAGGTCTACTTCAAAGATTTATGTATTCACCCACTAATTGATCTACTAAAATTTAAAAAAAATTGAAATGGCTCATTGATTTTTCGTTGTTGTTTTTGTTAAATAAATTTATATACAATGTTTGAGTAACATCACAAAAAAAATTACGCCACTATTTCAGCGATTATCTTGATGAATGTATACCTTTTGTTTATGTCGCCGCTGCGGCGCGATCAGAGTTGTTAGAATGTTTTCTATGTCGCCGTGACAGCGACAACGGAGTACAAAGGGTTAAAAGGGTCATAATGATTCGAGAACAGAACTGGTCATGTATTGGCTTAAGAGTATCAATCGGTGAAACGAAATCGTGCAGGTTGTTAGCCCGCTAAATGAGAGCAACAATAGAAATATTCAAATTCACATCATATAACGCGCTCAACTAATAAGGTCAATAATCTGATTGCCTCACAAAGAGATCGCGGAGAAGTTACAGGGCCTGTGGATGTATAAATATATGGTCACAGGTGAGTGGTATTTATAGCTCAGTGCTGCAGGTTACGAAATGCGAATAGAAACAATGGAGTCGAGCTGAGTCGAGTACTAGCTGCAGCAGAAGGCGTGGGTTCGGTGGCCTCATATCTTATACCATGCTATACCAACGGCATACACTCTAATTTGAGGAAATGTTAAGTGGCTGAGCCTTGGTGCAAAGGCGAAGGAAAGGAACGCCAACAGCGAATCGATTTAGTGAGCAAATTGTAAAATAGCTTTAAATGAGAAATTCGTTTCAGCAGACCCGAGAAGTGACTTTCGCTTAACATCCAAACATTATTATACAACAATTATTATTCATACTTACCACATTGTAAAACTAAAGCATTCTTGTAGATGTGTGCCTTTCTGAACTATAATAATTACAGTATTTAAAATACTACCTACCTACATCGAATAAAAATCGCATGATTTATAAAAAAAGTAACGTCGAATATAATTTTTTTGTTATATCGATAAACATGTTTTTCACTTTAAATTTGACGTTAAATTACCTTTTATAAAAATGTTTTATTTTATTTGTTCGGAAATTTTACAGTTTTACATTTAAAAAAGTATATAATAAAAAATAGTTACATTAATTAAATTAAAGTCAATTAAACAATTCCAAATTTATGTTATACTTAATGACTATTAAAACATTAAGAGATAAAAAAAGAGTGTGTGTGTGTGTGTGAGAGGAAAGGACTAAAAGGGTAAGGGTATGGTATAAAAATAGATTTTGCAGGAAGGAAAAGAAAAGGAGAGGAATTAATGAGAGTGGTTAAATGTTCATTTTTCTACGTAAGAAGTTTAAAAATAATTAATAGTGGTAGGTACTCATGATTCAAAGTACGAGTAGTATTGAAAATCTTCGCGCGCACAGACTAAAACAGCGCACCGCACAGGCTTACAGACTTGACGACTAACGCACTCGCTAGTCTTATGGCGGGGACTGACCGGAGTTCGTCATAACGTAACACGTTACGACGCGAGCATTCTTATAGTCAGTACAACGAGCCGAGCTCGCTTCTTTTTTTTTCCATTTGAAAAATATTTAGTATATTTAAAAGAAAAACAATTAAACAATACCTTTTCTATAAAATGCAAAAACATCACTTTCTGCCCTGTAGCGGGTAAATATTAAGTTAAAAATATGCCGTTTTTGCTGGGATATAGTACATATTCTGGGCATTCCAAAAACACGCACAACTGAAAATTGACGATTTTTCATTTATGACGTAGTTGAAATGAGTGAGCGATATGTAGTACTAATTTGAATATATATTTTTTTAATTCTGACTTTTAGAAAAAATACAATATAACGACCAATTTGATTTGTAAGGCATTTCACTTGGTTTTTAAAACGTCAAATTCGAAGTGAAAAACCTGTATAATCTCAAACAAATGAGTGATATTCTTGTCGAGGCATAATACGGCGTACAATGGACTCGATAATGCGGCGTTTTGTGAAATGAACGCCGCGATAATTGACTTTCGACTGCAAACAGAAAATTAAACACTCGAGTTGTCGCTTTTCCAATCCGTATAAAGGTCGTGCTTCACACATTGGGGAATAAAAATAGCGATTTCACAAAGCGAGACAAGAGGTGAAAACCAGGTCGGGCAAGTCAACGCGGGGACACGCGTTCGATACAGACGTATCGATACCAGCCAGCGCTCACTTCGCGCCACTTAGACAAAGTAACAAACGTCTCTTTACAACATTTTAAATGTGTCCAAAAAGTTGTTCACAAATCTGGATTTTCTCCAATTATAGGAGTTATTTTTCATATTGTTTATTTGACATCTCATCAAAAATACTTGTTTCATATTATTTTCTGGATGAAGAAGAATATGGAAGTCTGGGCATTTACGGGGCTGACGACCGTCATAGGCTGGTTTAAGTGATCACTTTACACACGTGTAACATTCACCACTTGTACCCATTATTGACATCCACAGTACTCAAATTCTTGAAAGTTATATGAACCAATTTCGAAACACTGTTCTTGAATCACTAGAACTGCACTTGAGACGTCTATTGGTGAGATGAAAAGAAGCTTTTTCTTTTACACGTGTGCAAAGTGAGCACTTAAATGCCCAGACTTCCACATTCTTCTTCATCTTTGATGAGATAACAAAAAGTAATATGAACAAATATCTCATACGGAGAAACCGGTGACCAATCGATTATTCTACTCTGTGCCCTGGAACTAAGATTAGAAGTTCTAGATGTTAAGAAACTCGGTGGCTCAAATGTTTTTTGAAAAGAAACACGGAACAAGATTGTTAGTGGGGAACAAGAGAACCTTTCTATATTTACCGTATCTACCTACTCTCGAGTCATTATTAGGTAGACGCTATCGCAATGATTGCGCGATTCCAGCTTACAAAATGGAAAGGTCAGCATTAAAATATCGGATGAAAACATTTTTAGTTTATATTTTCAACACAAATACAAAGAATCATATTTTTGACAATTTTTGAGGCTGTATAGATTTGGGTATACATTATTTCTTAAAGAATTGTGTAGAGACTAATGAAAAGCATTAATCTTTATAAAATTAAACTAGAACTTTTTATCAACCACTTTTAGTTCCGCCTACTTGCATAATTATGAATATTTCAGTTTCAGATTTAGTACACGTCTATCCCTAAAATGACAAGGTTTTTGTCGAAACCGGTTGGAGAAAATTACCAAAAATGAAAGTGGCTTAAAAGAAAGTTCTAGTTTTATTTTATAAAGTTTTATAAAATTTGCCTTTAAGTATCTGCTAAAAACATTCAAGAAATTATGTATTAATTTTTAAATCAAACACAGATTTTTTGAGCCTACTAAGTTGTATTTTATTAACAAAAACACATAAAAAATTAATATTGTGACAATTGTTTCGCGTAATTATGGCATTTTCAAACGAAAAGACATTCGTTTGAAAATGCCATAACTAGGCGAAACAATTGTCACAATATTAATTATTTATGTGCTTTTGTTACTAAAATACAACTTAGTAGACTCAAAAAATCTGTGTTTGTTTTAAAAATTAATACATAAATTAAAATAGAGTTGTACAAATCAAACGCCAATGATCAATAAATAAATAACATTCAAGAAAATGATAAATCTTGGTACAAGAAGAGAAATATACGTTTAAGATCAACGAAACACGTTTCGACTTTATTGTGTTGGATTATTACACCTCGTCATTATTCGAGAGCCCGCGAAGAGATGTATTTTCACGCATTACGCCAGGGATAAATTACCATGGATTCTGATTAATGAAAATGATTTCACGGAGATAGCGTGTGATTGTCATGACTCTCGAAACCCGTCAAGGTATGGAGGGGAAAACTTTGAAACCGAGTATTATAAAAAGAATTACTAAAAGTTAATACCGGCTACTTTCACAACGGAAAGGTGCCTATACTTGTAATTTCTCCGACATTCGGCCGTAATGCTTCACATTTTTGTTCATCTAAATCTCCAGCTAGGGAACTAACTTTCTCGCGGACAGAAGTACGGACATAATTCAACTAAAACTGTCTAAACTTTCACGATTGCGCTGACATAACACCCAACTACTAATACTAGTAACACTATTGCCGTCAGTAACATCAATCATGACAGAGTTGATTAAAATACAAACAGATTTTACTATTGTCGTGTGGAGAATTTGTTTTCTCTTCTGTATCTATTTTATTACATAAATCGGAGTTGTGTAAAGAAACTACTTCACTATACATACTGCGACTTTAGTCAAGCTCCAATAAATACCATGCGTATTATGTTTCATACATACCTAGTGTGTCAACTATGCGAATGGGTTATTTATTTCATCCACGCTCCAAAACATAATTATATAAAAAAAAATATGCACCAAAATTATTATTTTCAAATATCGCTCACTTCTTTCAACAACGTCATTAATCAAAAAAACTTGATTTTTCAGGAGAACGTTATTAAAGTTTAAAAATATAATACAATGTATTAAAAATAAATATCAAGCCACTTATTGAACTTTTCACTGTGCAACAGATCTTTTTAGGTAAAACCTGAAGGTTTTTTTCTCCATTTGAAAAATATTTAGTATATTTAAAAATACAATTAAACCTTTTCTTAAAAATGCAAAAACAACACTTTCTGCCCTGTAATGGGTAAATATTAAGTTAAAAATATGCCTCTATTGGTGGGATATAGTACATTTTCTGGGCATTCCGAAAACATGCACAACTGAAAATTGACGATTTTTGATTTATGACGTTTTTGAAAGGAGTAAGCGATATGTAGGATACAAAAAAAATATGAAAAAGAAACAACAATATTTTTAACAAATAAAAGGCAATACGGTGATGCCTCGCATAACGAACTCCGCGCACAACGAAAATTCTGTTCTTCCATTACGCGACCCATTGTATTTCGTATCGTATTTGGTCTTGCACTTGTACGATAAAACTGAACGTGTTTTTGATCGATGAACGGTTTAAATGAATTAATTATACCTAGATATAAAATTAACAATTTTTCGTAAGTAAACTCCAGGCTTATCTACCGTGCGAGATATCTCGGGTTCCAATCCCAGAGGGGTCAAAATAAATACAAGTGATTTTTCAATATTTTTACTATCCTGGACTGGTACATGGAGTGCAGAGTAAATCACCTTTCCTTTGTGTATTTAATCAAGATAACACTGTTTATATATATATATATGATACAGTGCCCTATGCACCATTAAATACGAATGAGGATAAGAAACTCACAGTAAAAATAGAAAAATAGGGCTTAAAAAATAAAAGAGTATATTTTTTATGTTATAGTACCATATTTTATGATACAGACCGATTTAATATTCTTAACATGTCAAGTTATAGGAAAACGTGTTTCATATAGCGAATTTGCTCCTGGAACGAATTGAGTACGTTATGCGAGGTATCACTGTACTTACTTTAAAGAGTATAAAATGTATGTGTACTATACCGTACTATACCGTAAGGTTACAGTGATTTTATATTATGCGATGTGACAATACGGCCGACTTTCAACCTTTGACGGCAATAAGTAAATATATTGCTCTCTCTACAAAAGTGACCGACGACTTTAATGATTTCCGGAATTTTTGAAAAACACACCGCAACAATTATTCGAAATTAGGGACTTATAAATCTCGATTTTTAGCATGCATGAAGCGACTAGCTGTGTATCTTTTGGATACTAATAATTCATTAATTACTTTACAAAATTTTGAGTGTGTCCCAATACAAATCTGGATTATCTCCAATTAGGAGTTATTTTTTACATTATTTTTTGACATCTCAACATAGATGAGGAAGAATATAGGAGTCTGAGCATTTACAGAGCTTACGACCGTCAGAGGCTGGTTTAAGCGATCAATTTACACACGTGTAACGTTCACTAATTATACCCATGATTGACAACCACATTATTCAAATTCTTGAAACTTCTAGATGAATCAAACTCGGAACACAGTGCTTGACTTCACTAGAACTTCACTAGAGACATCTGTGGTGGGATGAGGAAAGCTTTTAGCTTATCCCACTATAGATGTCTCACGTGTGTAAAGTGATCACTTAAACCAGCATATGACGGTCGTAAGCCCTGTAAATGTCCAGAATTCCATTTTCTTCTTCAGACCGCCAGTATTCATACATATTTGTCCCCGTTTTATCAATCTGTTTGCATACTACAGATGTCAAAAAAGAATGTATACAATACATTACGCTCGCGGTAATAATAATATACTGGCGATACGTGAAGAAATACACAGCCATCTATAAAAATTATTTAAAATGTTACCAAATACTACCATTTCCTCGACCGACATAATTCGGAAAAAAATATACTTATATATAAAAAGGCGGGCAAATGAATAAAAAGTGGCACAAACTGTATACCCGGCGAGCCAAGGTTGCCAATGTGCAAGCATCGGCTGCTTACATTAAAACGAGCATACTTAATTTTTAACCTAAGTAGGATACCTCATTCATAAATTCAGAAATTCACCGCGTTTATTAATAATGTTAGGGCCATCGCCGATATACGAGCAGCCTTATGAGCATTGACCCACTAACACGTTATGTGTAGGTTTTAGGTATACTCTCTGATTGTACGGCCCATAGACAAATTATATACTAATCGCCGAGGCGTTTCATATCACTCCGCGAACTACTTAATATTCACAACATTTTGAGTGTGTCCAAATACTTGTTCACAAAATCTGGATTATCTCCAATTACAGGAGTTATTTTCATATTATTTTTTGACATTTCATCAAAGATGAAGAAGAATATGGAAGTCTGGGCATTTACGGGGCTTACGACCGTCATAGGCTGGTTTGAGTGAACACTTTACACACGTGTAACATTCACCAATTCTACCCATTATTGACAACCACACTACTCAAATTCTTCGAAGTTCTATATATATGAACCAATTTAGAAACTTTGTTCTTGAATCAAGAACTTTGTTCTTGAATCTAATATAAGAGTTTCTGCTTAATAAAAAAGCTTCTTTACATCTCACCAATAGATGTCTCTAGTGAAGTTCTAGTGATTCAAGAACAAAGTTTCTAAATTGGTTCATATATATAGAACTTCGAAGAATTTGAGTAGTGTGGTTGTCAATAATGGGTAGAATTGGTGAATGTTACACGTGTGTAAAGTGATCACTCAAACCAGCCTATGACGGTCGTAAGCCCCGTAAATGCCCAGACTTCCATATTCTTCTTCATCTTTGATGAAATGTCAAAAAATAATACTTAATATTCCATACATCTTCCGGAGACATACATGAATTAAGGAAAACATTCAAAGGAAAGTAAAAAATGTGTCATAATCATAATGTATATTTCGCATGTTAAAACCATTGTTAACTTTGTGGTATGGTAATATATAATATAATAAACCCTTGTCCGCACCCCAATGGTGCATAGGGCACTGCTTCATATAAACGCAGTGTTATCTTGATCGTTTACACATGAAGGAAAGGTGATCAGCCCTCCGCTTCAGGTACCAGTCCAGGGTAATATTGAATAAATATTACAGTGAAAAAATCACTTATATTTATTTGACCCCCCCCCTGGGAATCGAACCCGGGACCTCCAGAACGGTAGCCGAGCGTGCTCACCATTACACTACGGAGGCGGACACTTTGTGTAGGTAATACTACTTTAAAAAACACTACTTCGTGACTACCGGTTTCGGAATAATGAGGTAAAATGTAGATTAAAATGAAATTGTGACGGTCTGTCATTTATACAAAAAAAATTGGAAGAGAGAAAGAAGACAAAAAATATCTAGTTTTCTGTCATTAAAAATTTTATTTTTTGTATCAATGCCAGACCGTAACAATAACATTTTAATCTACATTTGACCTGCTGATGATGGAATGATCATTCCGAAACCAGTAGTCACGAAGTTTTTTAAAGGTGGTATTACACACAGCGATCGATGAAAGATAAGTGTTATATCATAATGTATTTCAATAATTAAATTTTAATGAAAATTAGAGTACTTAAATATTGGAATATTGTAACATATATAGTTGTCTGCGACATCTGTAGTTGAGATTAGTATGTAAGCGAAAACTCTCCATGAAATAAATGTAGGATTTTTCCCGTATTATTTTACAAACTAGCAGAAATCTGAAAACATAATTTTAAATTCGATTATGCAAGATTTTCAAAATTTTTACTTACAGTTTTGTTTGTGTTTTGTATTGTTTATTTCTATTTTAACGCAGTGTTCATATTTTTAAAAATAATAATAATAAATAATAAAACCCTTATTCGCACCCCAATGGTGCATAGGACACTGCGTCATATAAACGCAGTGTTACCTTGATCGTTTTACACATGAAGGAAAGGTGATCAGCCCTCCGCTTCAGGTACAAGTCTAGGGTAATATTAAATAAATATTAAAGTGTAAAAATCACTTATATTTATTTTACCCCCCTTGGGAATTGATCCCGGGACCTCCAGAACGGTAGCCGAGCGTGCTGACCATTATACTACGGAGGCGGACAAAAATTTTAAAAATAAGTTTTTCAATTTACTTTAACCTTTCCCTTCCGGTGCTAAAATAAAACGCGCGTCCCGGTGTTGGGTAGTCACTACACAATTAAAAAATTAAATCGGAAAAATACGGATATTTAAAGCTAATCCCCGTAATTAATTATAAATGAAGTCGAAACTATAATAAAAAAGATTTATTTGCTGAAAACATGAAAAATCCACCTGGCTCGAAAGCTCAAGATCTACTGCCATTAGCTCGCTAGCTAGCCTGAGAACATTGAGCTTTGAACTCCTCACGCTTGCACAGTGCAAGTATGCAAGAGTCCGAAACGAAACCCGGTCGCTGGTCAAATAAAAAAAGTGGAAAAGCTAAAAATATTGGTTTTAATCTAATAATAAAAAAAAAATAAAAAAAATGCAAGAGTGAGATGCGAATATAGTGTCGCGGTTCCCGTAAACCCGATGTACCCGATAAATTCTGATAATTATTAATATTATTTTTTAAATCCATAGATAAAATCTTAGCCTTGTATTTATTATATTTATAAAGATATTAAGGTTATTAGAAGCAATGTTTACGAGGTACACAGCACCAGGAAGGGAGGGTTAAGCCTATTTTTAGATAGAGTTCTTTCGGCTTTGACCCTTAGACCCTACCCCAAAAAGTCCGTTATATCGAGGTTTTGCTGTATGGCAACAAATACATTACATAAAAGCAAGGATATAGCTGCCAGAGGTACAGAAATTGAAAACGAAGATCTAATTGGGACAAACGTTGGATATTTACGTACCTGCGTCAGCTGCATTAATATTGGGGATTATATCACGTCAGTAACATGTCAATAGCAGTAGGGTTACGACCAGAAATATCTCGACATGAAGCCTGCAATAGACATTAGCTATCTATTTATCGATAAAGCTTCACTGGAATTGACTGGTCTAAATCATATTATTAACATTCGTAACAAAGGATGAACGGAAGCGTAGCGAAGTATATTCAGATATCTGAATATTCAATTAGTCAAAAACAGGGTGGCGCAAAATTAATCACTCTATTGAAAGGTGTGTGTACTTTGTCCGTCTCCGTAGTGTAATGGTCAGCACGCTCGGCTACCGTTCTGGAGGTCCCGGGTTCGATTCCCAAGGGGGGTAAAATAAATATAAGTGATTTTTTCACTGTAAAATTTATTAGTATTATTTTTTGACATTTCATCAAAGATGAAGAAGAATATGGAAGTCTGGGCATTTACGGGGCTTACGACCGTCATAGGCTGGTTTGAGTGATCACTTTACACACGTGTAACATTCACCAATTCTACCCATTATTGACAACCACACTACTCAAATTCTTCGAAGTTCTATATATATGAACCAATTTAGAAACTTTGTTCTTGAATCACTAGAACTTCACTAGAGACATCTATTGGTGAGATGTAAAGAAGCTTTTTTATTAAGCAGAAACTCTTATATTAGTATGTGAGATCCGAATCCCGGATTATAATCACACACATGAGAAACGCCAGAAAATACCATTTTCATTTTTATTATTAAGCTTATAATTTGACCAGATAATTTATTTACAACATTAATATCTTACAACATTAACATCTTTACATCTCACCAATAGATGTCTCTAGTGAAGTTCTAGTGATTCAAGAACAAAGTTTCTAAATTGGTTCATATATATAGAACTTCGAAGAATTTGAGTAGTGTGGTTGTCAATAATGGGTAGAATTGGTGAATGTTACACGTGTGTAAAGTGATCACTCAAACCAGCCTATGACGGTCGTAAGCCCCGTAAATGCCCAGACTTCCATATTCTTCTTCATCTTTGATGAAATGTCAAAAAATAATATGAAAATAACTCCTGTAATTGGAGATAATCCAGATTTTGTGAACAAGTATTTGGACACACTCAAAATGTTGTAAAATTTATTCAATATTACCATGGACTGGTACCTGAAGAGGGCTGATCACCTTTCCTTCATGTGTAAACGATCAAGATAACACTGCGTTTATATGACGCAGTGCCCTATGCACCATTGGGGTGCGATTAAGGTTTTTTTATTATTATTAATACTGCTAGTGTCTAGTTCACAAATACGAAATACGATTGACGTACTACGCCATTTGCCAAAATTATAATAATTTCCCATAGGGTGATTAATTTAGCGCCACCCCGTACATACATCGAATTTCATAACAAACAATGATAAATTGTGCACATTTTGCAACTGACTAAAACATTGATTATTACAAATTGCTTCTTAAATGTCAATATTTATTATGTGTCCATAATATTTTGGAATAATAAACAATATCTGCGTATCGAATAGAAGTCTCCAGACATGTTGTCTTAAGGCCCAGTATTCGTTATGGCACAACTGAATTTTCTCTAAATCCAGGTAACATTTTACGTAATTTACTTTATTCTAAAAACACCGTTTTTGCTTTGATAAAATGAGTTATTCTTTAAAATATTTATATGGTTTTAAAAAGAAAAGAATTATTGGAAGGTAAGGAGTTTAAAAATAAAGAATATTTAAAAAACTATTAAAAATTCCAATTTATGTAAACCTCCTCTATAACGTTGATATAGATACCGCGTTATCGGAGGGAACGTTATAGGAGGTTGATGTTTTAAATTGTAGTTGTACATTTTAGCCAGCGGAAATAACTGAAAAGAGTCATTATTAAATAAAAATATAATTTAAAACCAGTTACCTCCTATTAAGTTCCCTTCGATAACGCGGAGAGATTATTAAATAAAACACTTCATGACTACTAGTTTCGGAATCTAAGCTTCCATCTTCAGGTCTAAATAATAACTTAAACATAATTAATAAAAAACTGTTCTATAAATAAGAAGAGGGGTAAGTTAATGCATAAAGTTAGTTAGTTATAGGGGAGTATACCATACTATAATTCTAAAAAAATTGGGCGTGGAGAGTCGTGTGGCCCCTCGCGCAGCCGATGCTTGCTAAATCCTTTGTTTGCGAGTAAGGCCTAAACCATGGGTGGCCAACATTTTTAGTAGCCGGGCCAGATTTTAGAAATGAGATTTCTTACCGGACCGTAAAACAATTTTTTTTATTATTCAAAGAAAACAAGATATATATTTATATATATATTATATATATATATATATATATATATATATATATATATATATATATATATATATATATATATATATATATATATATATATATATATATATATATATATATATATATATATGAATATAAATATATACTTATGTTTATTCAAGTTTTTTACTGACATTTCTTGGTTGAACTGCATTTTATAGAATAAAATAACAGAAATGTTGTTTTTCCAACGTAAATATATATATATATTTCATATCAGGCAGGTTGGCTTTGTTTTAAATTCCACAAAAAAAAATTAGTTTATAGTCTATTCGTCTTAAAACCTTCTCAGTTCTACTCTTACTCTTCTCATCTTTAGTCCGACGTCTTTACTACTTGACGCCATTATGGGTCTTGAAATTATCAGGTTAGAGAAATACTCCCATATATGCGATATGATACGAACTAGGCACGATGGAATGTTCTTTTGGTGGTTTTGTGTACACTATAAGAAAAAATGTGTACTTTGCTCCGCGTGCCGCGGGTTGGCCACCCTTGGCCTAAACGGTTTTCAACGTATAATATATTGTTTACCAACTATTTGAGGAGTTCGGCTGTCTAAACTTGAAACACAGTAAGGGACATTTTTGTGTAGTACGTTTTTTTTTTTTAATTTTTGGACTAAGTAGATTCTACTTAGTCCAAAAATGCAAATAAAAGTACTACAAAAAATGTCTCTTACTGTGTTTTGAGTTTGGACAGCCGAGTTGCGAGGGCGCTTGAGCAAGGGAGTTTAGCATTGACCCGTTATCAGATATCGAACAGTGATAGCAACATTTATAAAAGTAATCTAGGTTATGCAATTGACACTACATTGTATTCAGGATGACATTTGCACATTTCCTGCACACAGTGCGGGAATCAATGTCGTTTTGTTGTAACATTGTGAATTTATAATCCTATGAATAAATTATACGAATATCATTTCAATAAATGCAATAATTAAGAAGCAACTAAACAATGCGTTATTCCGTTCGAGGATCGATAAGACAGTAAATTACGTACGAAATTATCAGATAAAGTATCATATTTTTATATTTTTATCAACTTTGATCGTGGAGTTTCGACACTTAGTCCAAAAATGATCACGATTTTATGCATGCTGATGTACCACTGCTTAAAACAGTTCATAAAATATTGTTAAATCACAAGTCTAATTAATATCCAACCGCAGAAAAAATATATTAAAAAATTAAAAAGATTTATTTTTTTTCAATATACTTTCACTACATATAATAATTTAATGCTAAAAAGGATCTGGAAAAAAAGTTTACCAATTGCTTTCACAATAACTGTCTTACTCCTGTCCGCCTCCGTAGTGTAATGGTCAGCACGCTCGGCTACCGTTCTGGAGGTCCCGGGTTCGATTCCCAGAGGGGGTCAAAAAAATAAAAGTGATTTTTTCACTGTAATATTTATTCAATATTACCCTGGACTGGTACCTGAAGTGGAGGGCTGATCACCTTTCTTTCGTGGGTTAACGATCAAGATAACACTTTGTTTGAATAATGCAGTGCCCAATGCACCATTGGGGCGCGGATAAGGGTTTGAATTGAATTGAATTGAAGAATTACTCAATATTGAAATGCTTACAAATATTGAGTGATTTATACATTACGAAAATTTTAATTACTTAAATAATAATTTCGCTTTTTTAATTAATGTTTTACTTAGTAAATACCACTATTTCTTAAAATCTACTGTGACACGTGTTTCGATGCATTCCGCATCATTTTCAAACACCGTAACGGTGTTTGAAAATGATGAGGATTGCATCGAAACACGTGTCACAGTGGATTTTAAGAAATAGTGGTATTTACTAAGTAAAACATTAATTAAAAATGGATAGATTTTACCACAAAGTGACTGCCGAATCAATTAATGAAATAATTTCGCTTTTATACTTTTGAAAAAAATGTATAAAAACTATATTTAAGTAATTTAAATTTCCATAAAGTTTAATCATTCAAAATTTGAAAGCTTTTCTATATTTACACGCTTACATATTACACACATACCAAGACAAAATGTGCTAATATTATTTGTATTTTATTATATAACACAAACACGGGCGTATCTTAAAAATAAAAGTCGTATTTAAAGTCATATAAATAAGAACCTAATGAAAATAAAATTCAAACTATAAAAAAAACACGTCTTAAAGGCTGTAATTTAAAAGCCTGATTTACGCTCGATATATAAAAAGATGTCTAATAAAATAGTCGTTGGTGGTAATTACTGACTTCTGACTTGATCATCACATCTGCATAAGAAACGAAAACGAATTGAAAAAAAACGTGAACATTTACTGACAGGAAAACTAGAAAAAAATGCAATTTTAAAAGTGGCCTTCAATAACAGTTGAGGTAGCTCGAAAGAAATCTTCACTTAATTAAAAAATAATTAACAGATAATTTATGTTGTTGATAATTTTATTGAAAGAAAAAAGTTTGAGTGTTTTATAGAGTCTGTAGAATCGTTCTCTTACATTGATCTATGAACCACGAAGTCTTCAATGATTTGGAGGTTAAGAAGATCATGATGTACCTGACACAAGTCATGATTTCGTATGCAAATGTTATACCTGCATACTATGAACGATTTCATTTGAATCCATTATCATTACGCTTTAATATTCTCACAAAATCATCGATCGGTACAAGAAACAGATGATTGATCCTTAATGTTTTCCGCAGATGCATTGTGGCACATTTTAAACTTTATAAAATTAAACAACTTTGTTTTAACCACTTTTTTATTATCAGTACACTTTAACCGACCGGTTTCAACAAGAACCTTGTCCATCATCAGGGTTTATTAAATTCTAAAACGTTAAAATATTAAAATACTCATAGTTAATTACATTCCCTTATTCCTTTTAGGAGTATCATATTTTGGCAGACTTCGGTCGTTCACAGTAACCAAGTCATTATGTAATACTAAACATATTTAGAATGTAATAAGGAATGCAATGAAATGACTTAAAGTTAGGTATACACTATACAAAAACCGTCAAGTAACCCATGGTTTTGCAATAGTGAAATAAATAAATTAGACAAACAATTAATTATGATAAGGGAAATATGCAAAATAGAAGATGTCGTTTGGTGGGGAAGGCAACAAAGAATAGCTGATAACCGCTCGAAAGGCCTGTAAATATATGTATTAAAATCTATAAAAATTATCAAACATTTAAAACTAAATTTAAAAAACATAAAAGACTCATTCCTACCTAGACTCCATACCAAAGAATATTTTTTGAAACAAAATTACTTTGTTTAAAAAAAATAATAATTGTAAAACGAACTCCCTCTCTAAACACAAGTATCAACTTTATTAGAGAGGGAGAAACGTTATATTTGAAATGTTTTGTATATTTACCAACTATTTTGTATTATTTAAGTATGTATTTTGTAAAAAAAATCAATAACAAAAAAATAAAATGTTAAATCACATACTGATTTTTTTCATCACATACTTATTTAATTGTTAAAAAACGCATAAAAATCAACTTTGTAACAAATGTTTCGCCTAGTTATGACGTTTTCAAACGAATGTCTGTAAATAATTCCATATTCTTCATTATCTATGTTGAGATGTAATTTTTTTTGCTAAACTGTTTTTTGGGGATTTCATTTACTTCATACATTAATAAATTATTGAGATGGGAATAACGGTTGTTACTTAATTAACATCCTCAAATAAAAAAGGCTAGGAAAATAAATTGTCGCCTTGAATTTCAAAATAGAGAGCCATCGTGCCTCGCGTCACCTCGGGCGGCCAAGGCCGCAGTCGGGGCGAAGGCCGGCCGGGCCCGGAGTGGGGCCGGGGGCCGACTGGGGTCGGAGGGGGCCGACTGGGGACGGAAGGGGAGGACTCGAGGGTGACGGGCATGGGGCTCGCCAAGGCCTGTGGCTCTATGTACGTGGCACAAGGATTATTATTATAATAATTATAACAAGAGGTTAATATTGCGACATGATTAAGGTAGTATTTTACGAAAATGGCACTTTATAAATTTTCCAAATTTTGTATATTTTTTATTAGGTGCAATACTTAGTCAGACATTTTTTTAGTAACAAAATTTGGATAGATGTACTAAGACAGATTTTCGATGAGTAAGGATGCAGTAAGCGATGTACACCCAGTGACGAAATCATAAAGACCCTCATGACTAGCTGCTACCCTGTAATGTTTTTATATTCTACATGTATATTTATGCGTGTGTGTCATCATATATCATCGACAAGTAATTGAATGAATTGATATCGTATTGACGAAGTGCTATTTCGATCGTTACTTACTTGAAGACAATGTGATCACTCCTGCACTTCAGGGACCAGTCCAGGGTAATGTTAAATAAATACTAGATTGTAAAAACACTAATATTTATTTTTACCCCCCTCCCTGGGAATCGAATCCGGGACCTCCATCCCGTTAGCTAAACACGCTTACCATTACACTACGGAGGCAGACAAAAAATATTTGTATGTTATATCTTTCATTTCACTTTTTTACTTTCAGCGTACTGTTATTTCTTTTAAGCATGTAAGTAATGTTCCTTTTTTATTGTATTTTATAATGTATAAACCACACGAACCTCAGAAGCTCGCTCACTTCGCCTCGAGGTTTGGAATATAGATAAACAAATAAAAATAAAAATAAACTATTTACCGTACAAAAGTATAATCGTTAAAATTGTTTCAGAAGAAAAGTTTTAAAGGGGATTTATTTTATTTCACAAAGAACACGAACAATCACACCCCTAATTTTCGACAGTGAAAAGATAAATACAACAAATTTAAGTCATAGCTCAAATAAAATGCTACGAAAATAAACATTTTAGGTGTTAAATTTGCATTTCTTGCTCATTTGCGTGTCGTTTGAATAGAGAAGGGTAGTGTAAAAGTTAGGTATAAATTTTGGTGATCAGTCCTACGCCCTAGATTATTGGGTATAAGAGAGGAATATATTTCATGGGATACAAGATGAAGTAAGTTAAGTAGCTCACGGCGAAGGACTTTATTTGTATATGGAAAAGGAATTAGATTATATGGTAAGTAGTAGGTGCTATTCATTAATACCACATATGCATGTTAAAATAGTAATATCATAAATGGCTCGGGCATTCGTGGTTGCATATGTCGCTTACTCCTTTAATAAATACTCTAAAAATGAGTGTTTGATTATAACATTTAATATATATGTAAATTAAAATGGAGTTCTACAAATTAACTGCCAAATCCTATATTAATTGTTATAGTAAAGTATTTTGTTTGTTAGGGCTGAAATCACTCGTAAAGTGAAAAAAAATATAAGTATGCAGAAGTCCATTTGAAACAACGTATCCTGTGACAAATAATTTTAATATGATATCCTCAATATTCAATTTTTAAAGCATTTACTTTGTGCTTAGACATTTTTTTTACAAAATGTTAGTAATATTAGTATATCACAACTCTCCGAGATTTTTTTGTCTACCGATTTCAAGACGAACCTGTCTCTTTGTCAGAACAATCACTACAACAGCATGCAAACAATACTACTCGTCACTTCCATAGTCACGCACTTATAACTACATAAAATGTTGATCACATGCGAATTTGTTCGACCCGAGGACCAACATGCACCAGGTATTGCAATCTTCAAGTAAATTTGATCATGAGCTTATTTGATTACGCGATGATTTCGCGCAAGTATGCAGGTACGGTAAGTAGGACGATTCATTGGAGATAAATTACTATCCGCGAGCTACTGAACAGCAGAGAGAAATAATCATTAAGGCCACACCGTATTCGTTATCCTGGGTAAAGGAAGGCCCTGCCGGGAATTGAGAGAGAAAGCTGGATAGGGGTCGGTCGGCGGGGGGAAGCCAGGCGCGCGGGCGGAGGGTCAGGGCCAAATAACCCCCGAATTCGGGGAACCCCTCAAAGGAGGAATTTCGGAGAATTTGTCGGGAAAATTCTGGGAGCTTGTTTATCGGATAACAGCCGTATATTCACCCTCCATTTGGAATTTGTTTTCCCGCGTGTGGTTTTTATTGTTCAACATATCGAACACCCCTGAATATCAATAAAGTCTATCTCTCTGAGGTAAATGAACGAAAGGAGTAAGTGAGAAATAAACCATTTTTAATTTAAATTTCACTTACAACATTTTGAGTGTGTCCAAATACTTGTTCACAAAATCTGGATTATCTCCAATTACAGGAGTTATTTTTATATTATTTTTTGACATCTCATCAAAGATGAAGAAGAATATGGAAGTCTGGGCATTTACGGGGCTTACGACCGTCATAGGCTGGTTTAAGTGATCACTTTACACACGTGTAACATTCACCAATTCTACCCATTATTGAAAAAAAAAAGCTTCTTTACATCTCACCAATAGATGTCTCTAGTGAAGTTCTAGTGATTCATGAACAAGGTTTCTAAATTGGTTCATATATATAGAACTTCCAAGAATTTGAGTAGTGTGGTTGTCAATAATGGGTAGAATTGGTGAATGTTACACGTGTGTAAAGTGATCACTTAAACCAGCCTATGACGGTCGTAAGCCCCGTAAATGCCCAGACTTCCATATTCTTCTTCATCTTTGATGAGATGTCAAAAAATAATATAAATTTCACTTGGTAAATACTGCTATTCTTTGAATTCAATCAAATGGTTAAGATATATCCGACACTCTATTACGGCTCTATATTTTGAAATTCAAGGCCTACAATTAATTTTCCTTTGGTTTTTTTTATATGACGATGTTAATTTAGTAACATATATTTTATTTTGTATATTAAAAAACTCTCCTTATCATTCATCGTTCACTTTGTGTAACACCACTTTAATAAACACTAATTCGTGACTACCGGTTTCGGATAATCATTCCATTATCAGGTCATTAAAATGAAATTGTTACGGTCTCACATTTATACAAAAATAAAATTTTGAAAGAGAGAAAGAAGATATATGAATCACAATGGGAATATTTTTAAGTGGACTTGAAGTTAAATTGAACAAAGCTAACAATGCTTTTAATAAACAAAATAAGATGTATCCATTTAAAATTAATTTAGAATGCATAGATCTTAACCACAAAGTTAGCGCAGAATGAAATAATAAAATTAATATTCCAATAAAATGCTCAATGCGGTATTGAAGAACTAAATCGCTACATCATATAATACGTCGTATTTTTTTTCGATTTGTTGTACTGACGTGATATGAAACGTGTGATTTTTTTCAATGAACACATATGCACAATTACCGCAGTCATCGACACCGAGTAGCAGGTATAAAATTGCATGACTGATGGATGGTAACCTCTAAATATTAGAGACTAACATTCCAGTGTTATTCTACATACGCTCTTCTGTGTGCTAAACAACTTAAGAAACAAATGTTTGTACCTACAGCTGAATCCGATCTGATATATTTATAAAACCTATTTATATTATTTATTTAGTACAAAGATACAAAGAAGTTGTAAATGTAAATAAAACTAACCAATTTCACTGTTCTCTACAATTACAAACGCTCATAATGAAGACAAACAAATTTGTTACAACATCAAATTATTAATAGATTTATATTATCCACTGACACTTCGTGATGGAATTGCATTTTTAATTTTTATTAGATTAAAACCAATATTTTTAGCTTTTCCACTTTTTTTA